>NC_091144.1:15041709-15355230 GCF_041381155.1 Argopecten irradians
GTGAAAGAATTACACAATTCACCTCTAAAATTGCACCATCTCACTGTTAAATAACTCCGTTTACCAGAGACCTACAGACAATGGAAGGGAGATAACTCGAATTTCACTCGACTATCCATCTCGAAGAAATTAATAACACTGATAATTGAACCAAAGAGGTATATAAGAGAAATATATAGAGAAAAAAGACAAATTATACTCACAAATAAATACTCAGGTCATTTATGGAAAGGTAACTCTGTCTAGTATTTTCGTGAAATGAGTTAACTCCTCTTGGCGCTGTCTTCAAGTCAGGAATAAGCTGTTAAACTTGTCGGCCCAAAAGGTACCATGTTCAAAGCTCGGCTGAAACAGAAGAAATGAATAAATGAATAAATAAATGATTAAATAACTAAAATGAATGAGTGAAAGTAGCTGATTAATGAACACAAAAACAGAAAGTGTTTTATATAGATCGATTAGGTTTCATGGCCATTTAAGAATGAGTCAATTGTACTTAGAGGAACCCAGAGTACCCAAATGAAAACCACCGACCTACAGCCTGAATATATTACCTATTCCTGACCAGTCTTAAACACTTAATATTCAAAAAGAAGACTATACTGTATATTTTACAGAACCAAACAACACTATATCCATATGATGAATAAATACATAAAATATTTGAGTTACATGTACAGATAAATAGATTAGTGATTATGATAAATAGATAAATACAGGGAAAGAGATAATGCCTAAAGCCTAATATTATGCTTGAATAACTCCTAATCACAGTGTATCACGCCGATTCATAGAAGTTTACTAAATATCATTGAAATACACATCATATTCTAAGTCAGCTGACTTCTTACATACCCCCCCCCCCCCCCCCCCCCCCCCCCCCCCCGGCCAGGACCCTAGCCCCTGTGTCATACTGCCCCAAACCCCTGTGTCATAATTGTGACATAAACATCTTCTGTATAATCACTTTCTAAGATATTGGTTCAAGTGCTAAGCTATATTAACAACATATGTGTAATGTGATTTTTTTAACAAAATCCTCCAATTTACAGTGTTGTTATCAAGACAGGTAGGCTTCCGTATTAAAAATGACTACCAAATATGTATAAAGTACAAGCAAAATACCTTCAACATTCGATTTCCAGTCAAAAACATGCAGATTGGGTTCAGTCAAATGGTGTCCAGGGACGCTGAATGATGAAAACGTCATATCCGGTTGTCATCCTATAGCATTTTACATATTTTTCAAAATTACCATTTTTGGAAAGCTACATGTCCATAAGGTCTGATTCCAAAATGGGAGTTTGCTCTCTGCATGGGTTGGTCTGGTATGGCAAGCTATGTACTCGTATCGACGATGGGGATTCCTGTAAGAAAAATTATGAGAATTGAAACAGTTTAGAAATAAAAATTTAAATATTTCAATGAAATTTGAACCTAGACTTTTGACTTTTACTTATAACTATAGTATAGTTAGTGTACTACAGGATAATATGAACAACTGAATTAAACTTGAAGATCAGGGGGAGATAACTCATATTCTTTACCCCCCCCCCCCCATTTTTGCAATATCTAGCAAAAAATATCCAGAACTGAAAATTTAAGCAAAGCAAAGTTCCAGAACTGGCCCAATACTATAGATATATAACTTAGTAATCAAAACAATATCATAAAGAAATGATTATAACATATTATGTCATAATACATCTGATATAACACAGAGAAAGTATGGTGCAGCTTATAAAATATGGATACAAAACAGCCCCAAAAATTTCAAATTTGCCCTGATTTTCTGAATGAGATGATTCTAAAATTACAAATGTATACCAATTGAAGTGAAAAAGGGAATTATCAACCTCTGAAAGATTCCAAGGACAGATAAAATCAAATCTAGAGCAATGTTTGAACCCGAAAAAACTGGTCAGAACTTAAGAATCGTGGCTATTAGAAAGAAAATAATTTTGAAAAATAGAATAAAGCTTATCCTTCACTCACATCATGATGTAAACTAGTCAGTTACAAGATCTGGAAGTGAAAGTTACACAATTTCACCTCTAAAATTGCACCATCTCACTGTTAAATAACTCCGTTTACCAGAGACCTACAGACAATGGAAGGGAGATAACTCGAATTTCACTCGACTATCCATCTCGAAGAAATTAATAACACTGATAATTGAACCAAAGAGGTATATAAGAGAAATATATAGAGAAAAAAGACAAATTATACTCACAAATAAATACTCAGGTCATTTATGGAAAGGTAACTCTGTCTAGTATTTTCGTGAAATGAGTTAACTCCTCTTGGCGCTGTCTTCAAGTCAGGAATAAGCTGTTAAACTTGTCGGCCCAAAAGGTACCATGTTCAAAGCTCGGCTGAAACAGAAGAAATGAATAAATGAATAAATAAATGATTAAATAACTAAAATGAATGAGTGAAAGTAGCTGATTAATGAACACAAAAACAGAAAGTGTTTTATATAGATCGATTAGGTTTCATGGCCATTTAAGAATGAGTCAATTGTACTTAGAGGAACCCAGAGTACCCAAATGAAAACCACCGACCTACAGCCTGAATATATTACCTATTCCTGACCAGTCTTAAACACTTAATATTCAAAAAGAAGACTATACTGTATATTTTACAGAACCAAACAACACTATATCCATATGATGAATAAATACATAAAATATTTGAGTTACATGTACAGATAAATAGATTAGTGATTATGATAAATAGATAAATACAGGGAAAGAGATAATGCCTAAAGCCTAATATTATGCTTGAATAACTCCTAATCACAGTGTATCACGCCGATTCATAGAAGTTTACTAAATATCATTGAAATACACATCATATTCTAAGTCAGCTGACTTCTTACATGTAACCCCCCCCCCCCCCCTCCCCCCCCCCCCCGGCCAGGACCCTAGCCCCTGTGTCATACTGCCCCAAACCCCTGTGTCATAATTGTGACATAAACATCTTCTGTATAATCACTTTCTAAGATATTGGTTCAAGTGCTAAGCTATATTAACAACATATGTGTAATGTGATTTTTTTAACAAAATCCTCCAATTTACAGTGTTGTTATCAAGACAGGTAGGCTTCCGTATTAAAAATGACTACCAAATATGTATAAAGTACAAGCAAAATACCTTCAACATTCGATTTCCAGTCAAAAACATGCAGATTGGGTTCAGTCAAATGGTGTCCAGGGACGCTGAATGATGAAAACGTCATATCCGGTTGTCATCCTATAGCATTTTACATATTTTTCAAAATTACCATTTTTGGAAAGCTACATGTCCATAAGGTCTGATTCCAAAATGGGAGTTTGCTCTCTGCATGGGTTGGTCTGGTATGGCAAGCTATGTACTCGTATCGACGATGGGGATTCCTGTAAGAAAAATTATGAGAATTGAAACAGTTTAGAAATAAAAATTTAAATATTTCAATGAAATTTGAACCTAGACTTTTGACTTTTACTTATAACTATAGTATAGTTAGTGTACTACAGGATAATATGAACAACTGAATTAAACTTGAAGATCAGGGGGAGATAACTCATATTCTTTACCCCCACCCCCCATTTTTGCAATATCTAGCAAAAAATATCCAGAACTGAAAATTTAAGCAAAGCAAAGTTCCAGAACTGGCCCAATACTATAGATATATAACTTAGTAATCAAAACAATATCATAAAGAAATGATTATAACATATTATGTCATAATACATCTGATATAACACAGAGAAAGTATGGTGCAGCTTATAAAATATGGATACAAAACAGCCCCAAAAATTTCAAATTTGCCCTGATTTTCTGAATGAGATGATTCTAAAATTACAAATGTATACCAATTGAAGTGAAAAAGGGAATTATCAACCTCTGAAAGATTCCAAGGACATAAAATCAAATCTAGAGCAACGTTTGAACTCGAAAAACTGGTCAGAACTTAAGAATCCTGGCTATTAGAAAGAAAATAATTTTGAAAAATAGAATAAAGCTTATCCTTCACTCACATCATGATGTAAACTAGTCAGTTACAAGATCTGGAAGTGAAAGTTACACAATTCACCGCTCTAAAATTGCACCATCTCACTGTTAAATAACTCCGTTTACCAGAGACCTACAGACAATGGAAGGGAGATAACTCGAATTTCACTCGACTATCCATCTCGAAGAAATTAATAACACTGATAATTGAACCAAAGAGGTATATAAGAGAAATATATAGAGAAAAAAGACAAATTATACTCACAAATAAATACTCAGGTCATTTATGGAAAGGTAACTCTGTCTAGTATTTTCGTGAAATGAGTTAACTCCTCTTGGCGCTGTCTTCAAGTCAGGAATAAGCTGTTAAACTTGTCGGCCCAAAAGGTACCATGTTCAAAGCTCGGCTGAAACAGAAGAAATGAATAAATAAATGATTAAATAACTAAACTGAATGAGTGAAAGTAGCTGATTAATGAACACAAAAACAGAAAGTGTTTTATATAGATCGATTAGGTTTCATGGCCATTTAAGAATGAGTCAATTGTACTTAGAGGAACCCAGAGTACCCAAATGAAAACCACCGACCTACAGCCTGAATATATTACCTATTCCTGACCAGTCTTAAACACTTAATATTCAAAAAGAAGACTATACTGTATATTTTACAGAACCAAACAACACTATATATCCATATGATGAATAAATACATAAAATATTTGAGTTACATGTACAGATAAATAGATTAGTGATTATGATAAATAGATAAATACAGGGAAAGAGATAATGCCTAAAGCCTAATATTATGCTTGAATAACTCCTAATCACAGTGTATCACGCCGATTCATAGAAGTTTACTAAATATCATTGAAATACACATCATATTCTAAGTCAGCTGACTTCTTACATGTAACCCCCCCCCCTCCCCCCCCCCGGCCAGGACCCTAGCCCCTGTGTCATACTGCCCCAAACCCCTGTGTCATAATTGTGACATAAACATCTTCTGTATAATCACTTTCTAAGATATTGGTTCAAGTGCTAAGCTATATTAACAACATATGTGTAATGTGATTTTTTTAACAAAATCCTCCAATTTACAGTGTTGTTATCAAGACAGGTAGGCTTCCGTATTAAAAATGACTACCAAATATGTATAAAGTACAAGCAAAATACCTTCAACATTCGATTTCCAGTCAAAAACATGCAGATTGGGTTCAGTCAAATGGTGTCCAGGGACGCTGAATGATGAAAACGTCATATCCGGTTGTCATCCTATAGCATTTTACATATTTTTCAAAATTACCATTTTTGGAAAGCTACATGTCCATAAGGTCTGATTCCAAAATGGGAGTTTGCTCTCTGCATGGGTTGGTCTGGTAGTGCAAGCTATGTACTCGTATCGACGATGGGGATTCCTGTAAGAAAAATTATGAGAATTGAAACAGTTTAGAAATAAAAATTTAAATATTTCAATGAAATTTGAACCTAGACTTTTGACTTTTACTTATAACTATAGTATAGTTAGTGTACTACAGGATAATATGAACAACTGAATTAAACTTGAAGATCAGGGGGAGATAACTCATATTCTTTACCCCCACCCCCCATTTTTGCAATATCTAGCAAAAAATATCCAGAACTGAAAATTTAAGCAAAGCAAAGTTCCAGAACTGGCCCAATACTATAGATATATAACTTAGTAATCAAAACAATATCATAAAGAAATGATTATAACATATTATGTCATAATACATCTGATATAACACAGAGAAAGTATGGTGCAGCTTATAAAATATGGATACAAAACAGCCCCAAAAATTTCAAATTTGCCCTGATTTTCTGAATGAGATGATTCTAAAATTACAAATGTATACCAATTGAAGTGAAAAAGGGAATTATCAACCTCTGAAAGATTCCAAGGACATAAAATCAAATCTAGAGCAACGTTTGAACTCGAAAAACTGGTCAGAACTTAAGAATCCTGGCTATTAGAAAGAAAATAATTTTGAAAAATAGAATAAAGCTTATCCTTCACTCACATCATGATGTAAACTAGTCAGTTACAAGATCTGGAAGTGAAAGTTACACAATTCACCGCTAAAATTGCACCATCTCACTGTTAAATAACTCCGTTTACCAGAGACCTACAGACAATGGAAGGGAGATAACTCGAATTTCACTCGACTATCCATCTCGAAGAAATTAATAACACTGATAATTGAACCAAAGAGGTATATAAGAGAAATATATAGAGAAAAAAGACAAATTATACTCACAAATAAATACTCAGGTCATTTATGGAAAGGTAACTCTGTCTAGTATTTTCGTGAAATGAGTTAACTCCTCTTGGCGCTGTCTTCAAGTCAGGAATAAGCTGTTAAACTTGTCGGCCCAAAAGGTACCATGTTCAAAGCTCGGCTGAAACAGAAGAAATGAATAAATAAATGATTAAATAACTAAACTGAATGAGTGAAAGTAGCTGATTAATGAACACAAAAACAGAAAGTGTTTTATATAGATCGATTAGGTTTCATGGCCATTTAAGAATGAGTCAATTGTACTTAGAGGAACCCAGAGTACCCAAATGAAAACCACCGACCTACAGCCTGAATATATTACCTATTCCTGACCAGTCTTAAACACTTAATATTCAAAAAGAAGACTATACTGTATATTTTACAGAACCAAACAACACTATATCCATATGATGAATAAATACATAAAATATTTGAGTTACATGTACAGATAAATAGATTAGTGATTATGATAAATAGATAAATACAGGGAAAGAGATAATGCCTAAAGCCTAATATTATGCTTGAATAACTCCTAATCACAGTGTATCACGCCGATTCATAGAAGTTTACTAAATATCATTGAAATACACATCATATTCTAAGTCAGCTGACTTCTTACATGTAACCCCCCCCCCCCCCCCCCCCCCCCCCCCCCGGCCAGGACCCTAGCCCCTGTGTCATACTGCCCCAAACCCCTGTGTCATAATTGTGACATAAACATCTTCTGTATAATCACTTTCTAAGATATTGGTTCAAGTGCTAAGCTATATTAACAACATATGTGTAATGTGATTTTTTTAACAAAATCCTCCAATTTACAGTGTTGTTATCAAGACAGGTAGGCTTCCGTATTAAAAATGACTACCAAATATGTATAAAGTACAAGCAAAATACCTTCAACATTCGATTTCCAGTCAAAAACATGCAGATTGGGTTCAGTCAAATGGTGTCCAGGGACGCTGAATGATGAAAACGTCATATCCGGTTGTCATCCTATAGCATTTTACATATTTTTCAAAATTACCATTTTTGGAAAGCTACATGTCCATAAGGTCTGATTCCAAAATGGGAGTTTGCTCTCTGCATGGGTTGGTCTGGTATGGCAAGCTATGTACTCGTATCGACGATGGGGATTCCTGTAAGAAAAATTATGAGAATTGAAACAGTTTAGAAATAAAAATTTAAATATTTCAATGAAATTTGAACCTAGACTTTTGACTTTTACTTATAACTATAGTATAGTTAGTGTACTACAGGATAATATGAACAACTGAATTAAACTTGAAGATCAGGGGGAGATAACTCATATTCTTTACCCCCACCCCCCATTTTTGCAATATCTAGCAAAAAATATCCAGAACTGAAAATTTAAGCAAAGCAAAGTTCCAGAACTGGCCCAATACTATAGATATATAACTTAGTAATCAAAACAATATCATAAAGAAATGATTATAACATATTATGTCATAATACATCTGATATAACACAGAGAAAGTATGGTGCAGCTTATAAAATATGGATACAAAACAGCCCCAAAAATTTCAAATTTGCCCTGATTTTCTGAATGAGATGATTCTAAAATTACAAATGTATACCAATTGAAGTGAAAAAGGGAATTATCAACCTCTGAAAGATTCCAAGGACATAAAATCAAATCTAGAGCAACGTTTGAACTCGAAAAACTGGTCAGAACTTAAGAATCCTGGCTATTAGAAAGAAAATAATTTTGAAAAATAGAATAAAGCTTATCCTTCACTCACATCATGATGTAAACTAGTCAGTTACAAGATCTGGAAGTGAAAGAATTACACAATTCACCGCTAAAATTGCACCATCTCACTGTTAAATAACTCCGTTTACCAGAGACCTACAGACAATGGAAGGGAGATAACTCGAATTTCACTCGACTATCCATCTCGAAGAAATTAATAACACTGATAATTGAACCAAAGAGGTATATAAGAGAAATATATAGAGAAAAAAGACAAATTATACTCACAAATAAATACTCAGGTCATTTATGGAAAGGTAACTCTGTCTAGTATTTTCGTGAAATGAGTTAACTCCTCTTGGCGCTGTCTTCAAGTCAGGAATAAGCTGTTAAACTTGTCGGCCCAAAAGGTACCATGTTCAAAGCTCGGCTGAAACAGAAGAAATGAATAAATAAATGATTAAATAATTAAATAACTAAAATGAATGAGTGAAAGTAGCTGATTAATGAACACAAAAACAGAAAGTGTTTTATATAGATCGATTAGGTTTCATGGCCATTTAAGAATGAGTCAATTGTACTTAGAGGAACCCAGAGTACCCAAATGAAAACCACCGACCTACAGCCTGAATATATTACCTATTCCTGACCAGTCTTAAACACTTAATATTCAAAAAGAAGACTATACTGTATATTTTACAGAACCAAACAACACTATATCCATATGATGAATAAATACATAAAATATTTGAGTTACATGTACAGATAAATAGATTAGTGATTATGATAAATAGATAAATACAGGGAAAGAGATAATGCCTAAAGCCTAATATTATGCTTGAATAACTCCTAATCACAGTGTATCACGCCGATTCATAGAAGTTTACTAAATATCATTGAAATACACATCATATTCTAAGTCAGCTGACTTCTTACATGTAATGTTTAAAACCCCCCCCCCCCCCGGCCAGGACCCTAGCCCCTGTGTCATACTGCCCCAAACCCCTGTGTCATAATTGTGACATAAACATCTTCTGTATAATCACTTTCTAAGATATTGGTTCAAGTGCTAAGCTATATTAACAACATATGTGTAATGTGATTTTTTTAACAAAATCCTCCAATTTACAGTGTTGTTATCAAGACAGGTAGGCTTCCGTATTAAAAATGACTACCAAATATGTATAAAGTACAAGCAAAATACCTTCAACATTCGATTTCCAGTCAAAAACATGCAGATTGGGTTCAGTCAAATGGTGTCCAGGGACGCTGAATGATGAAAACGTCATATCCGGTTGTCATCCTATAGCATTTTACATATTTTTCAAATTTACCATTTTTGGAAAGCTACATGTCCATAAGGTCTGATTCCAAAATGGGAGTTTGCTCTCTGCATGGGTTGGTCTGGTACTGCAAGCTATGTACTCGTATCGACGATGGGAATTCCTGTAAGAAAAATTATGAGAATTGAAACAGTTTAGAAATAAAAATTTAAATATTTCAATGAAATTTGAACCTAGACTTTTGACTTTTACTTATAACTATAGTATAGTTAGTGTACTACAGGATAATATGAACAACTGAATTAAACTTGAAGATCAGGGGGAGATAACTCATATTCTTTACCCCCACCCCCCCATTTTTGGAATATCTAGCAAAAAATATCCAGAACTGAAAATTTAAGCCAAAGCAAAGTTCCAAAACTGGCCCAATACTATAGATATATAACTTAGTAATCAAAACAATATCATAAAGAAATGATTATAACATATTATGTCATAATACATCTGATATAACACAGAGAAAGTATGGTGCAGCTTATAAAATATGGATACAAAACAGCCCCAAAAATTTCAAATTTGCCCTGATTTTCTGAATGAGATGATTCTAAAATTACAAATGTATACCAATTGAAGTGAAAAAGGGAATTATCAACCTCTGAAAGATTCCAAGGACATAAAAAACCCCACACTCACACTCCCCCCATCCCGTGAAACATGGACACCCTAACTTTGCGAGATGATTCGTTTCATCCCTCCTTATCAAACACTATGAAAATTCTTTACCACGCCCAACTGTATCCTCCACCCACCAACACCTCCCCAATAACATGTGTCTATTAGTCCACCATTCTCAACCTCCTCCACAAATGTACAACTACTTGAACCTCACAAATATAACAAAACCATTTTGGACATCATCCCACACATTACATCTACAATTTACCAACCATAATCAAAACTTTATACCTAAAAACCCCAGCTCCAAGTACCCCAAATCAACAATACAAACAACCCCATGTGACAAAAACAAAATACTCCAACCCAATATCCACCCCAAACAACAAGAACCCCCCATAAAATCAAAAAAAATCAACCCCCCAGATAACAAACCCCATATACGAGTCCCAAACAACCCTCAACTAATTCCCTAAATACTCACCTTAATACCACACAAATCCAGGCCTCCATATAACCTTGAATCATTCCCAAAACCCCTATCTAACAACCTATAAATGACCTTATGACCCAATTAATTGATACATTGCCCCCCTACCTAATTAGTAAATCTCAAGAATCCCCATTCCTCAAAAATGTACCGCACGCCTCATACACCTGAAACCCACAATCATAGACAAAATAACACCAAAGTCACATATGTACCCCACCAACCAAATACCCATTGTAATGGGGACACCTACATACTCCACCATTACCAGACAACTTTCAACAAATCCCCCCAAGGAACCCCCCCCCCACCCCACCTCGAACCCCCAAACCCCCACCCCCGTGCACAACATATCTCAGGTACCTATCCTCCATAAGCCCTCCCAAAGGTACCCCCTACTAAAACCCACGAGTGAAAAACCTTTGAATTTTCCCACGCTCCCCCCAAACCGCTCCGACCAAGAACCAAACCTTTCAACAACCCCTAATCCGATAAATCACACTCATAGGATCCCTACGTCCAACCTGAATTATCCTTCTCTAAATCGCCACATCCCTGCATATCCTCGACGTCACCCCCGTAAAACACTCCCCCACCCCCCTTATTAGCTCTTTAAAAAAGAATACCATTGTCAATATTCCCCACCACCCGACAAGTACCCTTTCATGACAACTATGAAATGTTTCAGGAAATCCCAAAAACTCTCAACCTCATCCAACCCCACTTTTGAATTGCCCTCTGAAACATTCACCAACCTACCCAATGATCCATAACCACCCCCTTCCCACCAAATCCCACCCCCCAGGTCACTCCTTATAACCCAGGCAACACAAAACATAAACCCCTTCCTTCTTAACCCTTCTTATTGAAACCCAGCTTATCCCAACTGTCACCCACAACCCTCATTTCCCCACTAATGAATGTTTATTCCTTTCTAGCCCATCCCTCTACCAACTCTAACCCTTCAAATTTTACCACTATTAACCAACCCCCCTTTCAACCCTAATCATTATCATGAAAAAAAATACCCCTGAATTTTTTCCAATGTGTAAAATTTCTTCTCTGAAACTTACCGATTTGATATTGTCTGTACCCATGAGAACGCGTTTCCACCAAGCACTTTTCCACGTAACTACAAAACCCGGTAAAGTTATTGTACTACAGGAATCAACGACAATTTTATTCAAATGAACCTTACCTCCTCGAGATAACTCATTCCTCACTCATTCAAGAATTGGTTATCCATCTTTTTGTAATGAATCATTGCTGTCTAAAAAAATTAGGTTCCCAACAAAAAGTCCACGAAAAAAACCAACCCCCAGACTCAGCGTTCAACTTAGAGTATAAGGAATACGTGTAGTCTTTCGCCAGCTATAAAGAAATGATTATTACAGGGTATTAAATCCATACCTTCTACCATTCTTAAATCTCTAGTGTTGGTGATTTATCTGTCTTATAAAGCAATATTTTGGCAACGAATAGAAGTATCAATGCTACACGAAAAAAGGATCTCTCACCCCTTAGCCCTTATGATTTTACTGTCTGTGAAAACAGTTTCTTAGTAAAGAGCCTTCATAGGGTATTACCAATTGAAAGGTCCAAAAACCCAAATTAAAAACCTCTGAGCAAATCCAAGAACATAAACATAAAATGCTAAAAACGTTCCTCTCTAAAAACTGGTATCAAAAATGTTTAATCCTTCGCTTTCAACAAAAAAAATAAAAAACAAAATAAACACTTCTCTCGGGGTCACTCACTTTCTATGACGGTGTTACATAGTGTATGACAGTTAACTTTCGTCTCGGCTTATCTGAAAGCTGGCTGATTAGTCGTCCTCCGGCGGGGGCTTTTTCGGCTTTCTTCGCGGTTCTTGACACATCATCACTGATCAAACTTATGCCGTTTTACCATCGAACACCTACAGATTTTACCTATTCCTTCTGTCTGTTCTCGTTTATTTCTTCAATGATTGAATAGTGATTCTATCTCGAGATTCGTTCTAGAATTGCTCACCAATTTTTACTATGTCTTATAAAACCTCGTTAAGCGTGACTTTGTCGCTGTTAATGGCTCACACGCAAAACCGAAAGGTACTCTAACTTCATTTATGAAAAGGTAAAGCTCTTCTAAAATTCTTTTGAAACTTACTGGTTAACTCTATCCTGGAAACGCTATCTCAAGTTATGCTAATGTTCCAGTCATAAATTTGTCCCAGCTCCAAAAGACCATTATTCAACAGGTTTCCCTGAAAGCAAGAGAAAGAATAAAATAAATGATTTCTATTTTTTTAAACGTGCTCAAATCTTGGAAAAGTAGCTTATTAATGAAGAATTTCATCACTTACCCAGCAAGTAAGAGTTTCTTTTATTTCAGAAAGTTGTTTCTTTGCTTTCGTAGACCCCCCAACAAAAGCTTCTAATCTGTCGCTATGGTCTCTAAGACGGGTCCTTGTTAAACCAATTTTTTTCTAATTTTCCTTTATTGTTCCCGCAAACCTGGCCAAGTCCTTTGAGTCCCGAATACTGCTATTGGACTTATGTCGGCTATCCTGACCCCAGTCAGACCGCTGTCCTTACTCGTTGAACCTTGCACTGGAGCTACACATATGTAATCGAACATCATCCAAGTGGGTTTATCGTACCAAAAGAGAAAAAAACCAACGTACTACTAAACGTGATAGACGGCCAAGATTTTTGTAGAACCAAACGAATTCGGTCATTAAACAAACTAGGGTCTGTCACGATAATGGACCGTAGATATTTTTTGCAGTTTGCATTTTACCGATGTTTGGTTATCGACAATATCTAAAACGTTGAGTTTTTTTTTCCTAGTTTTACGGACTCTCGCTTCCCAAGAATTTCCTCTCCTGGAAGACCAAATATACACTCTATGTAAAAGTCGACCCGTATTAACAGTACGTAATCTACATTAAAAGTCTAAAAACTTCCATGTGTTGTTTTGCTTGACATGATTTCCATCCAAAATCTCCAAGAACTCCAACATTTGACGTATATTTATTTACTCCAAAGATAAGCTTTCATCGCTCGATTTTGTATGTTATTTATTAATCGTTGTTCCGCTATCCCCCAGATGCAGGATCCATATAACATAATTGGTTGTACTAAGGACTCAAACAGTCTGGTATATACAGTGTATGGCATTCCTCCACAAGCGATAAATTTACTTATTACGGACAACTCCAAAGTGCCCGGCTGTCTGATTTAGCTAATTCCTGTATGGCGAAGTTCCATGTAAGATGTTGGTCAAACCAGATTCCCAGATATTTATACTTGTCTTTGATGTCAATTGGAGTGTTTTCCAAAGAGAAAGCGGTGTTCGTTAAAGGTACAGAAGAATGACGGAAGTGAACTACGTTCGATTTACTGTGGTTCACAGATAGCTTCCACACCGTGTCCAACCGTACTTTGGAGATTGCGGTTGAAGTAACGCAGAGTTTGCGGTTATCACCGGAAGGTGATGGAAAATTGAGAGGGTAGGTCCACGAAATTGTCAAATAACGAAATTCTAGAGAATCTATCAAAAAACTGAGTCGCTCACGGATTGTAGCACACATTGAAGAATTCAAGGCATGTTTCGCATATTGTCGATGTTTTTTGTGGAGTTCAAACACTCCACGACAAAAATCGAAATCGGATTTTTTTGTAAACAAATCCTCAAAATTTCATAATGTTTTAAGCCATATTATTTTATTATAAACACTTTCCATTTGTGTGTTGATGTTCTAAAAACACCCCGACTGAATGACATTTGTTTGTGTCAAGAAATTTCCATGAAAACTGAATTGAATTTTTGAAGGATGGAGGTTGCGGTTGAGACATAAAGTAAAAAATGGTGGGTTGCGGTTTATTTTGTCAATTTTTCAAAGGGCGGATGATATTTGCATAAAGTGTGTTCGTTAAAGGTACAGAAGAAGCAACAAACGGAGCGTGAACTACGTTCGATTTACAGTGTGGTTCACAGATGTTTGGGCCCAACACACCGTGTCCAAGTGCAAGGGGACTTTGAGATTGCGTTGAAGTAACGCAGAAGATTGCGGTGTATCACCGAAGAGATGGAAAATTGAGAGGTAGGTCCACGAAATTGTCAAATAACGAAAATCAATCGAATCTAATCAAAAAAATGAGTCGCTCACGGATTGTAGCACACTATGTAAGAATTCAAGGCATGTTTCGATATTGTCAGATGTTTTTTGTAGGAGTTCAAACACTCCACGACAAAAATCCGAAATCGGAAATTATATGTAAACAAATCACAATTTTTCAATAATGTTTTTAAGGCCAATATTAAGTTTTATAAAAAGACCCACTTTCCCATTTTGTGTGTTGATTTTCTAAAAACACCCCCGCTGAAATTACATTTGTGTTGTGTCAAGAAAAATTTCCATTAAAAACTGAATAGAATTATATTATGGAATGAGGTAGTCGGTTTGTCAATAAAGTAAAAAATGTGGGTGGATTTGCGGTTTTTGGTACATTTCAATAGCTGAATAAATGGGCGAAAAATAAAGTCCAAATTACCATGACCTCAGAGAGATTGTATCGGGAGATAGTTTGCGTTTAATGTTTTTAATCCACTAAGACAATCAATTAAGTTTTCCGTACCGTATTGATCAGTTTTAATATATTTAGACAATGGTAATTTTTAGTGTAAGAAATTGTATGTCCAGCCTTAACTATACATTCTGTTATTTAAAAAACATAGGTAGCAACAGAACAAGGGGAAAAAATGTATAGCAAAATTAACATGAAGATCCAATGAAAATAGGCCCCAATAATTGTTTTTTTTCACACCCCCAAATAGACCCCAAAAATTAACCATAAAAAAAAACCCCAACAACCCCACGTTTTGTTAAAAAACCCCCCCTGATGATTGATTTAGTTTTTGTTGATTTAAAAAAAATACATAGATTTGAATAAGTGTTTACTCCTGTAGTTCTTCTGTATAAAGAGTATGTCCCAAGTAGCCGCTACAAGAGCCGCCAACTGCTACAGTGCGCGATGAAAACACAGAAAATAAATAAAAGTAATTAAAAAAAAAAAATAAAAAAAATAAAGATTTGAATTGACCTTTGATAATTGAAAGATTCTAATAGAGGATTCATGTTACCGTTCCCTTACCAACAAACCAGATTATTATATTTGAGATTGTGGAATGGTCACATTTACTTGAACCTCGTTAACCATTCTACTGTTTCAATAGGGCAAAGAACAACAAAAAAAATCCATCCTCTGATTCACAAACTACCTAAATAAGAGAAACAGGAGAGATTAAAAATGGGAAACAGAATGAACTATAAGCCAATTAAACATGGTGAGTCAAGCATGTTACTGTTTTGTTCCCATCTTAACTCAGAACATCTGTTTCCCCTGCAAATATATCGAAAAAATAATCCACGCGATATGTAAATTACTCGATACATCGATTTTTTTAGAATTCAGTTTTGTCGTAACAGAAACCAGGTAAACAGGACAAGAAAACAAAAATGTGTTCCTTCTTCGGCACTAGTAAAGAATATGTCCCACGACGACGTTCCCTATAACGCATTAAAATAATCTACGCGTTTTTATAAGCAGCGAATTCCATATTAGTTGAAACAATGACAAAGAAATAGCCACTGTGCGAATGAAAAAAAAATCCCCATATAGGAACATCATAGCGACTGTATCGAAAAAAAATTTTGGTAATTTTTGTAATCTAGAGAAAAGGTGCACTACCAAGAAAAAAAATAAAACCAAAGCTTTTATAAAAAGAATACTTGGTGATGAAATTACCAGATCCTACAAGATATTTGTACATGAACAAAAAACATTAATTAATGAAATGTCTCTAACTCTGGTAGCCACTAATGGACAATGTAAACAGCAAAAACAGATAATTTATTTTTTCACAATGATAATCCTTTTATAACCCCAAACTCTCTGTTGAGCAACACAATATTCTAGGAAGGTGCTATTAATTATGACGAATGTCTTGAAATCATTAAAAAAATATGAATAATAAAAAGTCACCAGGATTGGATGGTTATACTTGTGGAATTTTAATAAATTTTTTCTGGGCTGATATTTATAATTTTTAGATAAATTCTTTTAATCAAGCACATGCACTTGGTATGCTCTCAATTAAGTCCAACGTCAGGGTATGAATAACTTGTATCCCGAAAGAAGTGTAAATCAAAAGTAATATATCTAAAAAATTGGAGACCCATATACTCTATTAAATGTAGACTAACAGATTGTAACAAACAATTAATTTCTAATAGATTTAAAAAAGTAATAAATAGTATACATCATTGTAAACTCAAAAAGGGGTTATTAAAATGGAAGGAGATAGATTGTGGATTTCGAGTAGAATAATTAATGCTTTGTGAAATTTAAAACAGAAAAAAGGAATATCCCAGGTTTTACTTTTGCAAATTGAATTATGAAAAAGCTTTCGTGATTCTTTAGACTTTTAATTTAATTTTGTAAAACATCTCCTCTTTTTATTGGTTTTGGACCTTCTTTTTTAAATTGGATAAAAACTTTTTAAAAAGTATAGTACATGGTTGGTTAGTGTACAAATAATGGGTCATTTGTTCTTGAATTTTTTAAAAATTTCTTGCTCGTGGAGTTAGGCAGGGTGACCCCATCATTCCAAATATAATTATTCTATAGTGTATGTATAAATTTAAGCTCAACAATTAAATTGCCATACCTGATAATACAAGGTATCACAATAAATCACTCCTGAATATCTATTGAAGTCAGATTGCTGATGACACTTCCATCAACTTAACAGATGATCCACGACTCTATGAATAATATGTATCTTGATACTTTAATAACATGTAATTTGGCCATATATCCTTGTATCTTAAGATAATCATTGAAAAAACGCCGGTCAATATGGATTGGGGCAAAAAGGGGTTTGTAGGGGTGAGTGGTAAATACATCCAGAAAGAAAAATTTAAGGCCTGGAATCATCAAGGGCAATATAAATATCTAATTACTTGGCATTTTCATACAATGCTAGCCTATCAGAAATATATATTGATATGATAATTTATTAGTTAATCAAAAATTAACTTCTGGTTAAAAAGACTACTAAATGACAGGCTCCATTTAAGAAATCTTACCATACATTTTGTAAAGTAACTGTAAATTAAAAAGTCTAAGCTCTACCCATTTAATATCCCAATTCAATGACAGTTTAACCTCGAGATCCGCCCTCCTCAAATTGGGCAAGATCTCCAGAAATTGTTTTTTTGAATTTATTTGGAAACAATAAAATAAGAAAAAGTAAAAACGAAAATGAAATGTTAATGGGGATTATGAATGAAGGTTGGACAACGAGTTACCCTTCATATTTTAAACTTTTTAGTTCATTCTTTTGAAAAAGTGTTAGGAATACAAAAACTAAAAGACTACCCCAGTCACATTATTATCTCCAAGGAAGTCACATCATTAAGAATAAATTTGAAGCATATTTAGGGGTACAAGGTCTTAAGGCTAAGAACAGAATGGGATTTTGGAAATTAGGTAGATCTTTAATATACTTTTTTGGAAAGACAAATTTATATGCTATGGGTCTGATCTAAAAGTGGTGAGAGGCACTCCCACAACCGCAGCACGAAACCCCATTTTTAAGTTGCCTCACTCAACCAATAATTGTTAAATAATTTCATTAAGAATGATAACAAAAAACTTTTTTCTACAAACAATTGAGTTGAAAAAAATATTTGTTTATATAAAAAAGATTATGTATAGGTAAAACAATGTACTTTTAACATATGAAAGGTTTTGTGTTGATAAATATAACCTGACATAATATTATTCCATTGAATTTTAATTGTGTAATAGAATACAATACCAAGCAATGGAAGAATGAGTAGATTGCTTTGAACAGGAAAAAGACTTAATCAATTTATGAAACAAAACAAATTTATTCAATAACTAAAGAAATATGATAAGATTACAAAAAACTTTTAACCATCTTGTTGCTAAAACCGATTATTGAATATCCACTTAAAAGACAAAATACATGGGGCAGGGAGATTTTGCATGAGTCAAACCTCCCAAGATATGATAGTGAATAGAGATTTTCATCAAACCATACTAATGTTACAGAAGAAAAAAAACAATCGAAAACTTTCCATTGAAATTTTCTCACATAAAATAATATAGTACCAATTGAGAGCAAATTAATGCAATGTAAAATGAGTGAAACAGAAAGATAGTTCTAATTGCAAAGATGGTCCGAGAAACAATCAATGCACCTACATTTTGGAATGTTGCCCCATGTTCAATCTCTTATTGACCATCCTTATTGTAATTAATTAAAATCAATCTAAGACATTGAAGCTTGGGCAGAGAACCCAATGATAATGGCTTATAGGTAATGTAGACACAAAGGTTTTTAAGCTATTGAATTGAATTTTTGTATATTATTGCTGAAATATTAGTATATATACGCATTGTAAATTAAAATCAAAACTCCTTCTAATTGGAGAGGTGGAAAAGCATAATACTTTATTTTACAAAGAAATTGAAAATTTTGAATTTTAATTTCAAATTGCAGATAGAAAAAAAAACAAAAATAAAGCAAAAGTGGGTTTTGAGTGCCAATTTTTTTTGAGATTAGCGAAGAAAGATACAAAAATCAAAAAAATATTTGGTGGTGGTAAACATGGAAAATGTAAAGAGCACTTCTTTTTTCATTGTTCTTTAAATCAGCAAGCAAGAGTAAGATGTCTTGCCAACTATAATATAAATCAAAATCTCTCCGATAAAGAAAAATTAATTGATATTCTAAAATCCATATATTCATAGACTATGTAAAAAAACACTTGAATCATTGCTAAAAAAACGATATAAAAAGATACACAGTTTACTGGCACCTAATTATAAATAATTTAGTAATCGATGCAGTAAGTCGAAAAGGGGGATAAGCTGCACCAGATGGTATCATTTCGTCCATTTAGGACTCATCTGACAATCCGCACTCATAAAACCTACTTTATCCCAACCGCAACAATCAATGACGTTACTTTTTTACTTTACATTTTCCGCAACCACGAAAAACTACTTTATGTCAACCGCAATAATGACGTTACTTTTACCGACACATTTTCAAAATCGTATCTCTCAATCATCCGGTATTAGATTTAGAAAATCTTTTGAGAGGCTGTTTACAAGGGTTCGAAATTATAATATAATCAGTTGATATTGGTCTAGACTAGATTTGTAAAGCAGCATGAGATCATGAACTTGACAATTGGCGAAAAGTGGCAAAAATTATGCACTGTACGTAGGTGTTTGAAATACTGGGGCCATAACAGAAACATGGTTACCGCTTACCCCGATTTTGGATATATCATCTCTTGTATCTCCTGTGCACACTTCAGATGGTTCTGGACGCTTCCAGATAGCTTCCATTTTTTTTACACCATGAACCGACATGATCAATTAGGCGTTGGAGTTTGTCCGGAGTTGACGCGAGTAGTACAATATCGTCTGCATAGAAAAGAGAAGAGATGTTGAAATCATCTACAATGATTCCACTATCGATATCACGAAGTTCTTTGATCAAGTCATTAACACAGCCATGAGAAAAGTGTCGGTGAAGCCAAACAGCCCTGTTTTAATCCCCTTCCTACGCTGAACCAGTCGGTGAGATGATACAACATTTGGCGTCATCATAAAGAGACTTTATCGCCTTAAACATGTACCCGTTTACTCCGAGACGTTTAAGTTTAATCCACAGAAGATCACGGTCAACCGTGTCGAACGTTTTTTTCAAGTCTATAAAACAGGCATATGTAGATTGATTGGAGCGTTTCCGATTATTAATAATAGAATACAGTACATATATATGATCTTGACATCCTCTATTCCTCCGAAATCCGTTCTGTTCATCTTCAATTAAATTATTTGATTCTAGCCATTTAGACAGACGAGTATTCAGTACGTCACAGTATATTTTATATGGGGTTGAAAGTAACGTGATCCCACGGTATGAGAGAGGTACTCGGGGGTTTGTTGATTTCGGTTTAATTATAGGGTTAACCATGCCCCTTTTCCAATCATCTGGTACAATTCCATTTATAAAACAGGTACTGATAATATCGAATAACATTCTCTTGCTTGCGTCGTTTTTTAGAGCTTCATATGGAATGCCGTCAACTCCTGCGGCCTTGTTTTGTTTTGCGCGCGAGACTGCATCATCAACTTCCTTATAGGTGATGGGCTGATTAAGGCTGCTCGTGTCGCGTTCTATATGGAATAGTTGTCATGTGATGTAGACCCATCCGTGGAGACCTCGTCACTGATGTCATTATACAAATCGCAGTAATCCATTTTCCACCTGTTTAAAACACTTGGAATATCATCACGTATATTACGGTTGTCGTCCACAACCTCCATAGGAATTAGATGCTTCCTTTCGTTTTGTACACCAATCTTGCCAATTTCCCGCGAAAAATCACGTGAATTATTGCTTTCAAGTTTCCTTGCCATAATTTGTTGTTTCTTTAGTTGATAGTTACGTTTATATTTGCGAAGTAGCTTGTCGAACATCTTCCTTTCCCTGCAGTATGTATCCTTGAGCGCGCGCTTTTGGTTTCCAATTCCAGTAAATCCTAGCCATGCTTTTTCGTTTTCACAAACATTGTCCCACTGTTTCTGTAGCTCCTCGTTCCAGAAGGGTTTACAAAACGATTTGTTTGATTTTTTGTGATTGATCGATGGATTTACTTTCATAGAGGCGCGTTCCATTTCAGTGTATAAAAAATCCGTGAAGTTTTTGTATACCTCGTTGACTTTTCGTTGTATCTCAACTGAAATCACGCGAGAGATTACGAGATTTGTCACTTTTCACTTTTCGAGAAGCGAGGCAGGCGCCATTTTTCGGAGAGAAGATTTTCGTGTTCTGGCCTGGGCGTTAGCCTGTGTTTAGACAGCATCGTAAGTAGAATATATATATATTTGTATTGTTTGTGAAATTGTTTGGGGAAATTCGTGTCTGTAGGTACGGCCGAAGACACTTTTTTAATCGATTTATTTTTGATGGGGACCATGTGGTTTTGACCGAGGTCCAGGTTTCTTGTATTTTCTCGATTGTGTCGGGCAGTTCGGCTGCTGGCATTAACAGGCTTTTAGGCTTTTGCCTCTTACTTTGTATTGTTGCTGATGTCAGACAGTTTTAGCTGGAGACTCGAACATGGTTTATTCGATTTGAGAGGTCAGACGGTGCGGCCGGAGACCAACAGTGTTTGCCTTTTCATTTTTGGGAGGTCAGACGGTGCGGCCGCAGACCAACGAATTTTCTGTTTGTGATTTGTGAATGTCTGGTAGTTCGGCTGTTGACTCGTTGTATGGAGATTCAGAGGATTTTTCTTTCTTGGAGATTTATGTGTTGCATAGATGTTTATGGCAACGTAGAAAAAAGGGAATTTTTTATTTTTCGGTTGGGCCACGTGGTCGTCCGGCATGTACTTACTTACAAGTATGCCTAACAGTAATACAGGACGTTGTGCGGAGGGATGGTCAATATGGGTTATGGTCTGTTGTATAGCGTTTTTTAGTCTCCGATTCAGTCTTGTTTGTAGAACATGATAGCCATATTTCGCAGGCTGACCTACCCATAAATTCAGTGATTGACACTTCTAGTGGGGTGAGCTTGGCGATGTGCTTACAGCTATTAGCCTAATTCAGTGCTTTTAAATTATGGTATACTTCAGCAACCTTTAAATGTGCAATAACTTTTGGTTAGGCGTGTGAAAAAAAAAAAAAAAAAAATTGTATATATCTACTAGTACAGTATGTACCCTTTATTTAGCAAGCAAATATTTTATTGAGGGGATATTTTTCCTTTACGAGAAGACATTGGTGCGTGAAAATCACCATTTATGATTTGGATATTTACTTTTATTTGCTTCTTATTTTGCTTCTTGTTTGCTTACTCGGTAGATGTCTTATCAAGTATTAAAGCCAAAAGCATAACCTCAACGACAGGAATATCCTTCCGCTGGTCCTCGAGATTAAGACGACCAGGTCTGATGATATTACAGACTCGGCTGCGACAAGCAGGCTTAAGGGGGATCACAGCCTTATGGATTACTCTGAGGAAGAGATCAGTAGAGAATTTAAGAAGTTGACAGGTACTATGGGTCTCTTGAAATAGATTTATGCAGTGTACATTTTCATAAATATATATAGGGTTCTTTTTGATAAATCGAGTGTCTTGACACAAAATCTGGTTTTAATCATGTTTGTAATGCCCTAGGAAGCCAGATTGCTTGGGGGCCGCAGTGGCCGAGTGGTTAGGATGTACCGACATATTACCACATGCCCTCCACCCCTGGGTCGCGAGTTTGAATCCCATGTGGGGCAGTTGCCAGATACTGACCGCTGGTCGGTGGTTTTTCTCCGGGTACTCCGGCTTTCCTCCACCAACAAACCTGGCACGTCCTAATGACCCTGGCTGTTAAAAGGACCTTAAAATATTCGAATTGCTTGGATTCGGCTTGGATTCATGTTTGTAATATTGCTTGGATTAAAAAAAAAATTGTAATTGGGACTGTTTTGTTATTTAGCAGATTAACAAATTAAATTTTTGTACAGGATGACAATCAGGAATGGCAGATAAATACTTTTTGGATGCAGTAATTATTTAGTTTTGGGGTGGTAATTTTTCAATCCTCTGTTGATCCAGGTCAAGATGTGGAGACAGTCCTATCACTAGCAGGCAAAGATACATCACCTACATCGCCTACACATATCCGTTACGCACTCCACCTGGCCATTATTCTGGCTAACAGCATCGGTGCTCCCAAAGGAGCAGTCCTACAGACCAGCCAGCAGGGTGGAAAGGAGGGTGGGATCTCAAAGAACGCAGGTACTTTGAAGATGTTTGTAAATCTTGACTGAAGGTTAAGATCGTATTTTTTAGGATTTAAGGGTCATGGTCTTGTACTGATCTTTTTGTCAATGTCACTATCTAATCTAAATGAAGGCAGTGTATATATATTGCTAGCTATGCCTAGTGAAGATCTTGCTTATAGTGTTATATAATAAAAAAAAAAAAAAATGATGATGTTTGTTTAAGTCATGTCAAAGTCAAGGTTTACTGTATGTATGACATTGTGTATTGGTTTATAGTCACAGATGTGGGAACCGGTGCAGAGGTCAGCACTCACGTCCAGGATTCAGCAATGGAGGCTCGCTTAAAAAAGATGGAGCAGCAGCTGTCGGTGTCCACTCAGTCACAAAGAAAAGACAAGGTGGAGGAGGCCCTCCGCAATGTAAGATTTATGGCGGGGAGGCCTTCGTTAACCGCCCCAATGTCACTGATCGCTTCTTTAGAGGTTCTAGTAGATTGTGCCTCGAGGGCAGGTGCTGCTGAGATAGAATTTTATTCGAAAGCCTTAAGCGTGTGTAGGCAACACGAAGACAATCCTGATATGCCTACACTTTGTTTAAAGTTATTAGGTTCCTCAGAGGACAAAAAGATATCTGCCACTGTGGCTGATTGGTTAAAATCAAATGTGAGGGAGGTGAAGAAAGAAAGTCATAGGGAGAGTCCGGCGAAAGGGGAAATCGTGTCCCAGGGCTACACACATCCTCAGGGTTATGCACCATACCCATACCCTCCTTTTCCTGGGACTCCACCACAACCAGTGATGCCTTTTATGCCTGGCCAGGGTTATTTTCCCCCCTATCCAGATTTCTCGGCTATGGGAGGTGCCAGGCAGGGGCGCCCCAGGTTTGTTAAGAAAAGGGGAACATGCTACCTTTGCAAAGAAATGGGTCATTATGTGGCTAATTGCCCTAAGGTCCTCAAAAAGTCCTAGAACCTTTGTAAGGAAATGGGGCCATGATATAGCTAATTGTCTTTAAGGTCAACAATAGCTGTGGTATTTGATAGCAAAATGATAGTTGATGGGAGCTGTTTTGTGGTAGATTTATATTTTGTTTGATAGCAAATTTAAAGTTTTTTGATGTTTTCGGTCGGTTATGAGGAAGGTTTACCTAACATGATGAAAACTAATTATAATTGATTTATTTTAGGATGCCTTTCTTTTAATATACATGGTTAGTAACACATTGATATGTGCAGGGGAAAGTCTTTGTTGCACTCTTTGGTTCTCGTTCCAAGGGTAGCTAATCCCTTAGTGGCTTTTTAAGTCGCGTGGAATGAGGGCTGAAGTGTTTTTCCTCTATTTAGATTTATCCTTTTAACTTGTTGTAGATCACAGGATATCCCTCAAACAGTTAAGAGGGCCAGATTTGAGCCGTCTATTCCAGAGTGGGAGATCGGTTTAAAGTTTGACCCCTCAAAGATTGCAGCAAGGGATCTTCCATGTCGGTGGGTAAATTACAGAGGAAAAGCTCTTCAGCCCCCATTCCAACATGCCAGGGCAGAGGAAGTGGCTTCAGGGGCCCAGTTCAGTTTGGCTGACTTACCTTTTCGGGACCCAGATTATTTCTTAGCAGGAAATGTTTGTAAGTCGGAATACCTCCAGTTTTGGGAAAGAATTAATGCATGTGAGGAGGTGTTAGATTGGATAAAATATGGGGTAGATGTTAGTAGGCATTTTGTGCATTTTAAGGGAGACTTCAGGGGTGTTTCTTATGACTCTGATACACCGCCACCTATCTTATTATCTAATTCCAAAACATGCATAGGTTATGAAGAATTTATCTTGCAGTCTCTTTTGGAAAGAGTAGCAAATGGGTCTATGGTCGTATGGGGAAAGGTTGGGGAAGTTGAGCCACCATATTTGGTGATGCCACTCACAGTTGAACCTAGTAAACCTCGCCTCTGTCATGATGAACGGTTTCTTAATCTTTGGATCAAGGACAATAGTTTTACCCTTGATACACTGAAGGAAGTTCCTCGGGTTATCCCTAAGGGTTCATACATGTCGAACATTGACGACAAGTCTGGGTATGACCACATCAGTCTTTCGGTGAACTCCAGGAAGTATTTTGGTGTCCAGTTTGGGGGATGGTACCTTGTTTATACTTCCCTTCCCTTTGGATTTAAAGCTAGTGCTTATATTTACCAAATGACTGGTATGTCAGTTACAAGCTACTGTAGGCAGCTTGGTGTACCCTGTCTTCAGTATATCGACGACAGGTTGATTGGTGAGGCTACAGCTCAAGGTGGAATGAGCAAAGATCAATGTGGCAATCCTCAAAGAGCAACAGCTGCTTTGTACATAGTGTGTGAAGTTCTTGTAAGAGTTGGCTATTTCATCGGCTTACGGAAGTCTGTATTTCAGCCCAGCCAGATCCTACAGTTTCTTGGGATGTTGGTGGATTCGGCTAATCAGTGTTTTCGTATTCCCCCCATCAAGATTGAGAAGTTTAAGTTACTTAGAAATTCTGTTCTCAAGGGTCAGTGTGTTGATTTAAACACTTTACAACGGTTCGCCGGAAAGTGTATTTCTTTCATGCTAGCCGTCCCTGGTGCAAAGTTGTTTATTCGGGAGGTCAATAGGGCTATCGGTAGGGCAAGCAAGAACAGTCGACCAGTTATGTTAGATGACAAGCTCCGAGAGGAAATTCAGCATTGGGGAGTTCATGGACACTTTTACAGAATGGGTGCCATGGAGAGCTGAGAGGCATCTCCAGGTTAGTATAGCAACAGATGCTTCCCTGTTTCGGTGGGGAGCAGTGGTTGGAGAACAAAGAGGCATTGGGGATTTCTTCCCAACAGATGATGACCGCCCTATCCACCTTAAGGAGGCAGACGCTGTGCTAAAAACTATTGCCACCCATGAGGGGAGCATGAAAAAAACCACAGGGTTGATGCACATGTTGACAATAGGGCTGTGGTGGCTGCATGGGAAGGACAGGGGTGTCGAAGCTCAGAGTTAAATGATCTAATAAAGGGGATTTTTGCAATAACACAAAGAAGCAATATTGACCTACGCTTACAGTACATACCATCAGCAGAGAACCCAGCAGATCTTGAATCCCGACGTAAGTCTTTGGCAGACTGCAAGTTGTCGGAGTCTGTTTGGGGGCGGGTTCAATCAGTTTTTGGTCCCCACACTGTGGACCTCATGGCGCTGGACTCTAATGCAATGTTAGAAAGGGATGGCCAGCGTTTACGCCATTTTACCCCATACCCATTACCAGAGTCGGCAGGTGTGAACATTTTTGCTCAGGACCTTTCTTCTGAGAGGTTTCCTTATGTCTTTCCCCCATTTTGCCTAATTTCTTCTGTTCTTAAGTTCTTGATAGAACAAAAACCAAAGCAGTGCACTTTCGTTTTTCCAAAACCTGAGGTGTTGCCTTCATGGTGGCCAAAGCTATGTTCACATGCTACAGACTGGCTCGAACTGGGGACAACGGGTGATACTAGTGTCATTTTGGGTCCATCAAAGTCTGGCTTCAGTCCAGTTGCTTTACGTACTCCCTTGATGGTGGCCAGGCTTGCCTTTCCCTAATTTCCAATTAGTTGAATGAGCATTTTGTGTATATTGATAGTGGTACTGGTAGTAGTCAAGTTGAGGTGTTATTACAATTTCCAATGTTGCAGGGATCGGTAGTGTTCCCGGTACCATGGACCCCGATGGTGATTACAGGTGCTTCTTGCTGCCCTTTGACCAATATCGCCTATTCCTGTAATTTTCCTGGAGCCCTCCTGTCCAGGCTGGAATCCCCCCAGTCAGTGATTCGTATGCCAGCGACAGTTCACAGCAGGCTCGCAGAGCTTGAACGAAGTGTTGATAGTACTCCTTATAATCAGAAGAAATCAGCTTTGGAACGTGAATTGCTAGCATTCTTTGATATATCTGTTTGCAATATAAGGCGTATTTCTCCAGAGGATATTTGCCATTTCCTTATAAAGAAGGATGGGAAAGGGAAGACACGAATTCATTCGGTTAATTGCCCATACTTGGGTAGGGTTGGGCCATCAGAATGTGAATGCCCATCCAGATTGTCTGCGGGAACAGTTCAGTCACTTGTTGGTCAGTTAAAGTCCATCTTTAAGGTGAGGGGACTTGGGGTGGAATGGGACGAAGGTTTGTGTTCTGGGAACCCAGCAAGTAGCTTGAGGGTACAGAAATATGTAAAGGCTATCCAGCAGGAGCAAGCGAAGTCTCATGTAAAAGTTAGTCAAGCCAAGCCTTTGTTTTTTGGGAAGTTAACAAAGGTTTTTAGCCACATTGATGATCTTCTTTCTAAAGTCAGCGAGAATCCCGCTGAACGATTTGTTCTTCTACGAGACCAGGCTTTCTTTAAGTTGCAATTTTTCAGTGGGGATAGGGCTGGTGATTTGGCAAAATGTTTTAACGCAGGAGATTCATCAGTTTGAGGATGGGGCTGGTCTGTTATTTGGTCATACAGTCGGGAAAACCTTGAATAATGGGAAGGTCAATGAGTTTACCGTGATGAGAATGGACAACAGAAGTGTGTGTCCAGTTACAGGTTTGGAGAAGTATATCTCTGGGGCAAATTCGGTAGGTATAGACTTGAGATATGGCTATCTGTTTAGGCCATTGGACAGGACAAGAAAACTTGTTCTGGAGGAGGCTGTTTCAACTTCTTCTATGTATAACAGGCTAAAAAGCTATTTAAAAGACATGGGTATAGACGAAGGGGAGACAACCCATAGCATAAGAGGGGGGTCTGCTGTGACTATGGCTGTGTCAGGATACGGTGATGCTGTGGATATTATGAGTCATGTGGGATGGTCCTGCGAACAGAGTCTAGAGAGATATACAAGGTTTGGGAAAGTCCTACAGAGAGGTACGGTGAGCAAGAAGTTTAGAAATGTTGCAGAAGCCCCGGAGTGGGCAGAGCAGGTGTATAGTGCACTAGGTAGTCCTGATGCCACACGTCCAGCCTTCAGTTAACTCTGCAGCCCAGGTGTTTTGAATGCAATGACTTAGGTATGCCTTTTTACTGGAATTTTGAATGATAGTATTATCATGATATAAATTTTATACTTTGCTGTTAATGATAACCTGTAATTTAGTTATGTTTGTTAATACGGTACTAAAGTCACTGAGAGTGTGCGCTATTTACAAATGGAGTACACGTACATTGTACATAGTTTAGATAATTCATTTTCAAGGTTAAATGACTATTGGTTTTAGTTCTGTACAACAATTTATTCATAAATTTTATAGTTCAGATTGTAAACCCTTTAATCATAGCTGAAGTATTGTGTATTGTCATGTTTTTGCACCTGGTTTAATGCTTGGTCACTTGGATATATAACACATGAGTTTTTAAATGTGCAATTTTTGAAGTAATTCAGAAGTAATTACTGTAATCAATTACTGTTTTTGTAGTTTCCTTTTTCGCACCAAATAGGATTAATCATTTTGAAATCCGATACGCATTTGTAATCTTGATACGACGGTCACAGGACAAAGTAGAGAAAGGTCAAAGGCCAACTCAGAAGTAATCCATTTTGAACAATTGCTTTATTTTCAAGGTCAAGTGATGTTTTTTCTAGTTACTGTAAGACAGGTGTTAATTGTGACATGTACTGCTGTAGGTATCAACATCCCATTCATGGTTGTGTATGCATTGTTTGTGGGTTGGGTTATCAATGAAAACCCATAAATAGATTATGGTACATGAGAACATCAATTGGTCAGATATTGTAATAGTTAAATAAAATTCACCATTTGTTGATATATTCACTTGTTTTGTCATTTTTGCTCCTTAAAGTCATATCAGGGTTTAGATGAGTTTTGGATGTGAGTGTTGGGATTGTTTTGTTGAGGTTAGGGATTATGGGAGGAAGAATTTGGGAACTAGTGGGGGTAATGTGAGTTTTCACCCAATACACTATCCAAAACTCATCCAAAGCTCAGCTATCCGAGCGTGAGTATCAGTTGAGATAAATTTATATCTCAACTGAAATCACGCGAGAGATTACGAGATTTGTCACTTTTCACTTTTCGAGAAGCGAGGTTTGTGACATTAAGAGGCATATAAGATATTCAAGTACTAAAAGACAAAGAAATTCTGCTGCTATAGACTAGAGGAGAACCACAAGTGAGATCAGAGGATAATATTATCTCAAAAAGAATTTATCACACGTGTGGACCTACAAGATTATCCGCCAGCTACCTAACAAACTACAAAGCAATTTATTAAATTACTGCTGTAATATGATCCACCCGGTAACTACTCCTCGCTTGCATATGTTACAATCCAGTAGTACATTAAAGTTCTAGGTAGAACATGTTTAATCGTTCGTACCGCATTCACATCGAGTATACTCCATGAACCATTATGTAATGTTTGGACATCTGTTGATTAGGTTGACAACTTTACGCCAGCCAGTACAAAATATCCTAACTCATCCCCGATTGGTCCTGTCGTTGTTTCAAAAATCAGAGTCATTTAAGTACCTGAGTCCTTCCCGTACACACTTTGTTTCCTAATTCTATTTAACTAGTCTTAAAACCAACATATAAATTTTAGTTTGATTTACCGAGATGTACTATTTTAAAGTTGTGTACTTTATTAACAGTCTCGTGAGTTTATAACGATTATAAATATTCTCAGGATCAATTCTAAGGTTTGAACTGAACAAATGTCACATAGCTTCACCATTTCATCGAAATTTTTACTCTTTAGTTTATTTATTTACGTCCTTGGAAAATGTTTACCCACAGTAACGTTTTCGGGGTATACGCGTTCTAGGAACAACTATGCATTAGAAATTTCAAATACATCTATCGTATGTTATTTCAATAGGTTTTACAAATCTGGCACATAATCACTTGATCGGCACTATAGAACAGGGTCCTCCATGTTGTTCGACGAACCTCAATGGCATAATAGTTAAAACTTTACATTAAATTAATTGTATAACTATTCCTAATTGTTTCGTACTTAATGATATACTTTAAATTGTGAAATCGATAGACATTTTGACCAAGTAGAGTATTGTTTAAAATAGTTCGCAGGATCAATATGTTAGATGACTGATCAGGTGGGATGTAACATATCACACACCAATAGTTTATCTTTAGTTTTAGTTTATTGCAAAAAGTTTACCCACAGTATACCTTCTGTAGATTCGTCTGTTATTTCAATGGTATAAAATTGAGACAATACTTCCTTGTATAGGACGCCGATACCGCCTGATCCCACGTTTGGCATTATGATGAAGATTTTGTCTATTTTGTCCTATAAAATTATATCCCTCAACGTATATCTTGTCACGGAGAAAAGTTTCAGAGACACCTATGATTATCACAGTCTCTTAGTTTAAGGACAGACTCACGAAACGTTTTATTGTCAATATCACGTGTGGACCATCCGCCTACGTTCCAAAAACAAACTCGGAGTGAATCCTATTGTGTGTACCTCGGTACTCCCCGCTTGCTATATGTATATGTGTCTGTGACTGACTCGTATTGACTTGTTTGCGCGTTTGACTGTGTTACGGTTACCTGTGACGCGAGTTTGTTGTCATACACGTGCTGTTCGTGTTGTGTATAGCCCTTGGCGCCACGGCCTCGATATTCAGACCTATCACTACGGCGTGTTTCATCACGTGGTCGGTCTTTATGCCCAATGGAACAACGGCTTGCAGATGACGTGCTGTATTCATAAGCTGATTGGTTGTCGTAGTCACTTGACCTAAAACCGTGGTATTTACTATGACCTTGTTTGGGGTTGTTTACGTTACTTTGTGTACGGTGATTACTACGGGCTGCTGTAGCGTAATTTCTGGCTGAACTCACGCTTCTGTCAAATCGATGCCGTGTAGAGAACTCTTTTCTCACAATACGTCCTCCTTTTACATGGTAGTAGTTTTTCCTTGCCTATTTCGCGTAATAGAACACGTGCATTGGCTTCAGTTATACGCTCAGAAATTGTTTTTTCCTTTTCAATGAATACGTCACTGAACCGCACTGATGAACCGAGCGTAGCCTTTGTATCGAGGACATATTGTCTCTCATCTTCACTACCCAGAGTGGATAAGATGATACCCGGTTTGTTTTGGAAACTAGGTTTACGTTCCGCGGAAATAACATTTACATTTGACAGTTTTAACTCATGCAACAGTGCCTCTACCTTTGATTTAGTCACGGACGCGTCACAAGCCTCACCAGGCGTTGTCGCTAAATTTCTTATGACGATATTGGGCTTCTCAGTTGGGATTGGTGTCTGTGTATAAACCGAATCAAACCGCGATTTTAAGGAAACACTGAGTCCACGAAGTTTGCGGTCGAATTCTGCCCTCACATTACATATTGCTAAATTGAATGTACAATAAAGGTCATCCAAGCCGAAGATTTGCAATAAAATGAAATTATTTTCAGATTTCATCATCTCGCCGAAAGTACACGCCATGAACACCATACATATTGTCAAATAATTTTATAATGACTCCTTCAATTTACAAAGTTTATACCTTTAACGAATCTAGAATAGTTTGTGAAACACCTAAACCAGGAAAAGACAAGCAATATTAATTTTATATAGCTGAAAACATTGATTTGATTATCGGTGTTTTGTGCTGTCGCTTCGAGTGTAGCTATATCTGGTGTACCGATGATAGACGGTGAAGGTGCGTGAGGATGATTTTGAGAGGGAAACTATCTACGTACCCGGCCTACTATACCTTTTAGGCTAGTCCAGATACTGGTTTTAATCCGGCAAAATTGCAAAAGAATTTATTTTTAGTACAATCGAAAGAAAAATGTGTTTTGAATTATATGTAAAAAGTCCCAAAAGAATCTATAATGGGAAAGTTGTCAGATTGATTGTCAAGGTTTGCCTATTTTCGCTTATTTTACGTGTTGTGTATGGTCCTCCATACATGTGAAATGGTGAACTTCCGGTTACGACGACACGACATGCCACTGTCTCTTGAAACGATTGTAATGCAACTAAACACTATAAATCACATCTTGATTATCATAGTAAGTCAGTATTAACTGTTTATATGTGCAATTACGACAGCTATGACTTTAAAATGTGATTATTACTCTATAGTGGAAACAATTTAAAAAAAATCGTCTGCTTCGACCGAGTGATGCCGCTTGAGCACTATCAAAACAAAATAGATTAGGGCCTACTGACTTAGATATAGTAAGTTTGTTAAATTAAATCAGTGAATGGTAATAACGAAATCAAATCATACATTGATGAAATTGTGTCACGATATGTTTATTACTAGCGGTTTTGAAATGTAAACATTGAATAAAAAGTTGTTGGTCACAGCCATAGAAATATTGTATGGAAGCCTGTGGTTGCTGTTCCTTGCCGTTTTTAGGTTTTGCGTACTTTATTTGCAAGATCAAATAACACTTTTAAAGGACATTTATCGTTGTTTAAATATGTTCTGTTTTATTTTTATAAGATGTAATTTATAAATTTTATGTTTTGATTATTTTAATGTGTATAACATGTCTCGAATTTAAAAAGAAAACAACATTTTGGCTTAATCTTTCTGACAGCACATACTTTTCCGTCATGTACACATACATGTAAGGTAAGGGATATTCAGGGCACATATATAGGTTGTTGTAGTTCAGTAATAACATGCATCATAAATTTGTGCTGTATTGTATACGAGATTTTATTAATATCTCTTTGTTTTGTCACAAGACTCGCAAAATATTACTGCTTAGTAGAAATGACGTCACTATAGAATTACTTGACGTCATGAAAGATTTGCGTGACGTCATGAATAGGAGATACATTAACGTGACCAAAGAGTTGCCTCATGGCTGTTGTATCTTCACAACTCATTCTGACGTTATCTTCTTCAATAATCAGGTAGTTTTATAAGTTATATACACCAGGAAGTGAGTTTAAATTTACTTCAATTGATCCATTAAAACACTAATATATGTAGGTATGCATATGTCTATGTTATTGTCTAATATAAATGTATGGAATTTCTTTGTATTGAATTTCTTTTACTTAACGATTGGTTCGACATATTTTTATTCAATTTTCATTCTTAGCAAGTATTATATGTTTCTGTTTTGTATTTTCCTAACTGTATAGCTTATAAGGTTTGTGTTAAGTTAACACCGAATTTATCAAGTAATTCAAAATATCGGTTACTAAAAGATTTATCGTTTTCTCATAATTATTTCAAACCTAAAATGTAAACAAAATAGCAAATGAACCCTTAAATGCTAATACTTTACAAATTATTGGCATTAACACAAAGCTCAAAACTTCTAAAAACCGGGAAAATGAAAAATAAAACACATACACGCACACGAACAGAAAAATAAAAGTGCTTGCTTAACATTGAACGTAAATATGCTGGATTCCATCTTCACAGGAGTTTACGAGATTTTAGCGAATCGGAATTGCGCTTTCATAACCATTTATTATATATATGTATGTAGAGTTTGTGTTTTTTAAATATTAATTTCGAAAATTAATATACATGACGCATTCCAGTATTCAGGACAATGGAGCCGAGTTTGGGACAATTACTTATAGTTAATTTTATCCTGAGCCATAGGATGGGAAATGATTGAAGAGTCGGCTTTTATGATCAAGATCGTGCATATCACAACCAGGGATATAAAGAAAACAGGATATGTGCAAAATGTATGTTTATTTAACAGAATATATATATATATTAAATACCTTCCTATTTTCCACTATTCTCATTGGATAATACATGGTCACGTGACGGTCAATATTCCTTTGTGAACTTCATTGCACAAACGCTGCATTTCAGGGTGCCGTTCTTTGACAAACGCTTTTCTTTTGATTACTATGCACATTCGAAATTACGACATTTGTTGAAGAAACGACATATCTAAAATAAAAATTAAGGACCCCTCGGTCATTATTTGAAATTCTACTCAACAAAGGCTCAAAAATGAAAAATAAGTTTTATTGCTGAATTCTGATTTTTTAGAAATACTTTCAGTGTACATGTACGTCTGGTACTTTGTGGACTACTTGATAGTCAAGAATAAGTACGAACAGAAAAGTGATCATTAAGCCATCGGTAACCAAAAAACCCACCAATCAGAGTGTTCATAGACCATTTTAGAGGTCTTAGGTCTAAGGATGTAGATCAAAACTCGGTAAAACTCATATTCTACATGGATATATCATACGTAGTACAAGAAGGGGGAAAGTTCGCCGAGACAAAAAATCTGACCAAATAGAGTATTAAAATAGTTCGCAGGATCAATATGTCTAGATGACTGATCAGGTGGGATGTAACATACACATACCAATAGTTTATCTTTAGTTTGTTTATTGCAAAAAGTTACCCACAGTATACCTTCTGTAGATTCGTCTGTTATTTCAATGGTATAAAATTGAGACAATACTTCCTTGTATAGGACGCCGATACCGCCTGATCCACGTTTGGCATTATGATGAAGATTTTGTCTATTTTGTCCTATAAAATTATATCCCTCAACGTATATCTTGTCACGGAGAAAAGTTTCAGAGACACCTATGATATCACAGTCTCTTAGTTTAAGGACAGACTCACGAAACGTTTTATTGTCAATATCACGTGTGGACCATCCGCCTACGTTCCAAAAACAAACTCGGAGTGAATCCTATTGTGTGTACCTCGGTACTCCCCGCTTGCTATATGTATATGTGTCTGATTGACTTGCTGACTCGTACCTGTCTTGTTTGCGCGTTTGTCCGTGTTTGTTGTGACGCGAGTATTTGTCATACACGTGCTGTTCGTGTTGTGTATAGCCCTTGGCGCCACGGCCTCGATATTCAGACCTATCACTACGGCGTGTTTCATCACGTGGTCGGTCTTTATGCCCAATGGAACAACGGCTTGCAGATGACGTGCTGTATTCATAAGCTGATTGGTTGTCGTAGTCACTTGACCTAAAACCGTGGTATTTACTATGACCTTGTTTGGGGTTGTTTACGTTACTTTGTGTACGGTGATTACTACGGGCTGCTGTAGCGTAATTTCTGGCTGAACTCACGCTTCTGTCAAATCGATGCCGTGTAGAGAACTCTTTTCTCACAATACGTCCTCCTTTTACATGGTAGTAGTTTTCCTTGCCTATTTCGCGTAATAGAACACGTGCATTGGCTTCAGTTATACGCTCAGAAATTGTTTTTTCCTTTTCAATGAATACGTCACTGAACCGCACTGATGAACCGAGCGTAGCCTTTGTATCGAGGACATATTGTCTCTCATCTTCACTACCCAGAGTGGATAAGATGATACCCGGTTTATTTTGGAAACTAGGTTTACGTTCCGCGGAAATAACATTTACATTTGACAGTTTTAACTCATGCAACAGTGCCTCTACCTTTGATTTAGTCACGGACGCGTCACAAGCCTCACCAGGCGTTGTCGCTAAATTTCTTATGACGATATTGGGCTTCTCAGTTGGGATTGGTGTCTGTGTATAAACCGAATCAAACCGCGATTTTAAGGAAACACTGAGTCCACGAAGTTTGCGGTCGAATTCTGCCCTCACATTACATATTGCTAATGTACAATAAAGGTCATCCAAGCCGAAGATTTGCAATAAAATGAAATTATTTTCAGATTTCATCATCTCGCCGAAAGTACACGCCATGAACACCATACATATTGTCAAATAATTTTATAATGACTCCTTCAATTTACAAAGTTTATACCTTTAACGAATCTAGAATAGTTTGTGAAACACCTAAACCAGGAAAAGACAAGCAATATTAATTTTATATAGCTGAAAACATTGATTTGATTATCGGTGTTTTGTGCTGTCGCTTCGAGTGTAGCTATATCTGGTGTACCGATGATAGACGGTGAAGGTGCGTGAGGATGATTTTGAGAGGGAAACTATCTACGTACCCGGCCTACTATACCTTTTAGGCTAGTCCAGATACTGGTTTTAATCCGGCAAAATTGCAAAAGAATTTATTTTTAGTACAATCGAAAGAAAAATGTATTTTGAATTATATGTAAAAAGTCCCAAAAGAATCTATAATGGGAAAGTTGTCAGATTGATTGTCAAAGTTTGCCTATTTTCGCTTATTTTACGTGTTGTGTATGGTCCTCCATACATGTGAAATGGTGAACTTCCGGTTACGACGACACGACATGCCACTGTCTCTTGAAACGATTGTAATGCAACTAAACACTATAAATCACATCTTGATTATCATAGTAAGTCAGTATTAACTGTTTATATGTGCAATTACGACAGCTATGACTTTAAAAGGTGATTATTACTCTATAGTGGAAACAATTTTAAAAAAATCGTCTGCTTCGACCGAGTGATGCCGCTTGAGCACTATCAAAACAAAATAGATTAGGGCCTACTGACTTAGATATAGTAAGTTTGTTAAATTAAATCAGTGAATGGTAATAACGAAATCAAATCATACATTGATGAAATTGTGTCACGATATGTTTATTACTAGCGGTTTTGAAATGTAAACATTGAATAAAAAGTTGTTGGTCACAGCCATAGAAATATTGTATGGAAGCCTGTGGTTGCCGTTCCTTGCCGTTTTTAGGTTTTGCGTACTTTATTTGCAAGATCAAATAACACTTTTAAAGGACATTTATCGTTGTTTAAATATGTTCTGTTTTATTTTTATAAGATGTAATTTATAAATTTTATGTTTTGATTATTTTAATGTGTATAACATGTCTCGAATTTAAAAAGAAAACAACATTTTGGCTTAATCTTTCTGACAGCACATACTTTTCCGTCATGTACACATACATGTAAGGTAAGGGATATTCAGGGCACATATATAGGTTGTTGTAGTTCAGTAATAACATGCATCATAAATTTGTGCTGTATTGTATACGAGATTTTATTAATATCTCTTTGTTTTGTCACAAGACTCGCAAAATATTACTGCTTAGTAGAAATGACGTCACTATAGAATTACTTGACGTCACGAAAGATTTGCGTGACGTCATGAATAGGAGATACATTAACGTGACCAAAGAGTTGCCTCATGGCTGTTGTATCTTCACAACTCATTCTGACGTTATCTTCTTCAATAATCAGGTAGTTTTATAAGTTATATACACCAGGAAGTGAGTTTAAATTTACTTCAATTGATCCATTAAAACACTAATATATGTAGGTATACATATGTCTATGTTATTGTCTAATATAAATGTATGGAATTTCTTTGTATTGAATTTCTTTTACTTAACGATTGGTTCGACATATTTTTATTCAATTTTCATTCTTAGCAAGTATTATATGTTTCTGTTTTGTATTTTCCTAACTGTATAGCTTATAAGGTTTGTGTTAAGTTAACACCGAATTTATCAAGTAATTCAAAATATCGGTTACTAAAAGATTTATCGTTTTCTCATAATTATTTCAAACCTAAAATGTAAACAAAATAGCAAATGAACCCTTAAATGCTAATGCTAATACTTTACAAATTATTGGCATTAACACAAAGCTCAAAACTTCTAAAAACCGGGAAAATGAAAAATAAAACACATACACGCACACGAACAGAAAAATAAAAGTGCTTGCTTAACATTGAACGTAAATATGCTGGATTCCATCTTCACAGGAGTTTACGAGATTTTAGCGAATCGGAATTGCGCTTTCATAACCATTTATTATATATATGTATGTAGAGTTTGTGTTTTTTAAATATTAATTTCGAAAATTAATATACATGACGCATTCCAGTATTCAGGACAATGGAGCCGAGTTTGGGACAATTACTTATAGTTAATTTTATCCTGAGCCATAGGATGGGAAATGATTGAAGAGTCGGCTTTTATGATCAAGATCGTGCATATCACAACCAGGGATATAAAGAAAACAGGATATGTGCAAAATGTATGTTTATTTAACAGAATATATATATATATATTAAATACCTTCCTATTTTCCACTATTCTCATTGGATAATACATGGTCACGTGACGGTCAATATTCCTTTGTGAACTTCATTGCACAAACGCTGCATTTCAGGGTGCCGTTCTTTGACAAACGCTTTTCTTTTGATTACTATGCACATTCGAAATTACGACATTTGTTGAAGAAACGACATATCTAAAATAAAAATTAAGGACCCCCTCGGTCATTATTTGAAATTCTACTCAACAAAGGTTCAAAAATGAAAAAATAAGTTTTATGTCTGTGAACTTCTGATGCTTTGTTTTGGTGAGTGAAATGAGCACGTTTCAGTGTAACGGTCAAAGTTGTACAACACAAAAACTCCATGGATACTGCTGTAATACTGAGGTGACTTGATACCTACTTGATAGATGTCCAAGAAACAAAGTACGAAACCAGAAAAGTGATCATTAACCACCATCCGTTACAACCAAAAAAACCCACCATAATCAGAGAGTTCATCAGACGACCATTTAGGAAAGGCTTAAGTGATCTAAGGAATGTAGGTCTCAGAAAGCACTCGGTAAGAAGAATCCCCACACTTAACTGCCTGTAAACACTCTCTATATCTCCTAATTCTGGAGACTGTGGGGGTTGGGGATGGATGGATTTAACTATAAGTTTGTTGTGAATTAACAAGGACAGATGGCGTGGATAATTGGGGGGGGGGGGGGGGTGTAATAGCGTCTCATAAGTGTGCCGACGAGAAATGAGCGCAAAAAGTAAAATCGCCAACGAGCGATATATATACTCCGCCGAACAAAAAAGTAGAGTATTAAAATGAGTTCGCAGGATCTATTATTGTCCTAGATGATCTGATCAGTGTGGATGTCACATACACAACACAATAGTTTCTCTTTAGTTTTTGTTATTGTGCAAATAAAGTTACCCACAGTATACGCTCTTGTAGATTCGTCTGTTATATCAATGGTATAAAATTGAGACAATACTTCCTTGTATAGGAGACTTGCCGATACCGCCTGGATCCACGTTTGGACATTATGTATGAAGTTTTTGTCTATTTTGTCCTATAAAAGGTTAAATCCCACACCGTAATATATCTTGTCACGGAGAAAAGTTTCAGAGTAACACACTATGATATCACGATGACATTCTTAATGTTAAGGGACAGACTCACAGAAAACGTTGTTATTGTCAAATTATGCGAACTCAAGTGAGGACCATCCACGCCTATCGCTTCGCAAAAACAAATCTCGGAAGTAGAATCCTAATTGTAGTGGTAACCTTCCTCGGTACTGTGTAAATCCACCGCCCTGCATTAGCTATAATGTAATCCTGTGTACAGATTGGACATTGCTTGGATAACACGTACCCTAAGTCTTGTTTGTTCGGCGTTTGTCCAGTGTTTGTTGTGCGACGCTAGTATTTTGAGTCACTTGACACGTGGCTGTTTCAGTGTTGTGTATCAGCCCTTTGGCGTCACTGGCCTCCAATATTCAGCACCTATGCACTAGGACGCGGCGTGTATCACTCCACCTGGTCGAGGTGTCTTTAGGCCCAATCGTGTAACAACGGGCTTGTCAGACTATATCGACGAGCTTGTAATTCAATAAGAGCTTGATTGGGAGTTGTCGTAGTCACTTGAGACCTACAGTAACCGCGTGGTATATTACTGTATGACCTTGTTTGGGGTTGTTTACGTTACTATGGTGCTGTCGGTGTAATAGCTACGGGGCATGCAGTAGTCGTACTTTCTTTGGCTGAACATACCCACACGCTTCTGCGTCAAATCGATATGGCCGTTTAGAAGACTTCTCTTGTCTACACAAATACGTCCTTGTCCTTTTAGCATGGTAGTAGTATTATTTACGCTTTTTTCCTTGGCCTATATTACGCGTATTATAAACTACGTGCATTGGCTTCATTTAATACTGCTGCATCAGAAATGATCATTTTTTCCTTTTTCAATGAATAACGTCCACTGAACGCAGCTATCTCAAGAATCCGAGCGTACCTTTGTATCGATGACATAATGTCCTCTCATCTTCACTACCCAGAGTGGATAAGATGATACCCGGTTTGTTTTGGAAACTAGGTTTACGTTCCGCGGAAATAACATTTACATTTGACAGTTTTAACTCATGCAACAGTGCCTCTACCTTTGATTTAGTCACGGACGCGTCACAAGCCTCACCAGGCGTTGTCGCTAAATTTCTTATGACGATATTGGGCTTCTCAGTTGGGATTGGTGTCTGTGTATAAACCGAATCAAACCGCGATTTTAAGGAAACACTGAGTCCACGAAGTTTGCGGTCGAATTCTGCCCTCACATTACATATTGCTAATGTACAATAAAGGTCATCCAAGCCGAAGATTTGCAATAAAATGAAATTATTTTCAGATTTCATCATCTCGCCGAAAGTACACGCCATGAACACCATACATATTGTCAAATAATTTTATAATGACTCCTTCAATTTACAAAGTTTATACCTTTAACGAATCTAGAATAGTTTGTGAAACACCTAAACCAGGAAAAGACAAGCAATATTAATTTTATATAGCTGAAAACATTGATTTGATTATCGGTGTTTTGTGCTGTCGCTTCGAGTGTAGCTATATCTGGTGTACCGATGATAGACGGTGAAGGTGCGTGAGGATGATTTTGAGAGGGAAACTATCTACGTACCCGGCCTACTATACCTTTTAGGCTAGTCCAGATACTGGTTTTAATCCGGCAAAATTGCAAAAGAATTTATTTTTAGTACAATCGAAAGAAAAATGTGTTTTGAATTATATGTAAAAAGTCCCAAAAGAATCTATAATGGGAAAGTTGTCAGATTGATTGTCCAAAGTTTGCCTATTTTCGCTTATTTTACGTGTTGTGTATGGTCCTCCATACATGTGAAATGGTGAACTTCCGGTTACGACGACACGACATTGCCACTGTCTCTTGAAACGATTGTAATGCAACTAAACACTATAAATCATATCTTGATTATCATAGTAAGTCAGTATTAACTGTTTATATGTGCAATTACGACAGCTATGACTTTAAAATGTGATTAACTACTCTATAGTGGAAACAATTTTAAAAAAATCGTTCTGCTATCGACCGAGTGATGCCGCTTGAGCACTATCAAAAACAAAATAGATTAGGGCCTACTGACTTTAGAATAGTAATGTTTGTTAAATTAAATCCAGTGAATGGTAATAACGAAATCAAATCATACATTGATGAAATTGTGTCACGATATGTTTATTACTAGCGTTTTTGAAATGTAAACATTGAATAAAAAGTTGTTGGTCCACAGCCATAGAAATATTGTATGGAAGCCTGTGGTTGCCGTTCCTTGCCGTTTTTAGGTTTTGCGTACTTTATTTGCAAGAATCAAATAACACTTTTATAAAGGACATTTATCGTTGTTTAAATATGTTTCTGTTTTATTTTTATAAGATGTAATTTATAAATTTTATGTTTTGATTATTTTAATGTGTATAACATGTCTCGAATTTAAAAAGAAAACAACATTTTGGCTTAATCTTTCTGACAGCACATACTTTTCCGTCATGTACACATACATGTCAAGGTAAGGGATGTTCAGGGCACATATATGGGTTGTTGTAGTTCAGTAATAACATGCATAATAAATTTGTGCTGTATTGTATTCGAGATTTTATTAATATCTCTTTGTTTTGTCACAAGACTCGCAAAATATTACTGCTTAGTAGAAATGACGTCACTATAGAATTACTTGACGTCACGAAAGATTTGCGTGACGTCATGAATAGGAGATACATTAACATGACCAAAGAGTTGCCTCATGGCTGTTGTATCTTCACAACTCATTCTGACGTTATCTTCTTCAATAATCAGTGTAGTTTTTAAATAGTTATATACACCAGGAAGTGAGTTTAAATTTACTTCAAGTTGATCCATTAAAACACTAATATATGTAGGTATGCATATGTCTATGTTATTGTCTAATATAAATGTATGGAAATTTCTTTGTAATGAATTTCTTTTACTTAACGATTGGTTCGACATATTATTTATTCAATTTTCATTCTTATCAAGTATTATATGTTTTCTTGTTTTTGTATTTTCCTAACTGTAATAGCTTATAAGGTTTGTTGTTAAGTTAACACCGAATTATATCAAGTAATTCAAAATATCGGTATACTAAAAGATTTATCGTTTTCTCCTCATAATTATTTCAAACCTAAAATGTAAACAAAATAGCAAATGAACCCTATAAAAATGCTAATTACTTTACAAATTATTGGGCATTAACACAAAGCTCAAAACTTCTAAAAACCGGTGAAAATGAAAAATAAAAAACACATACACGCACACGAACAGAAAAATAAAAGTGCTTGCTTAACATTGAACGTAAATATGCTGGATTCCATCTTCACAGGAGTTTACGAGATTTTAGCGAATCGGAATTGCGCTTTCATAACCATTTATTATATAAATGTATGTAGAGTTTGTGTTTTTTAAATATTAATTTCGAAAATTAATATACATGACGCATTCCAGTATTCAGGACAATGGAGCCGAGTTTGGGACAATTACTTATATTTAATTTTATCCTGAGCCATAGGATGGGAAATGATTGAAGAGTCGGCTTTTATGATCAAGATCGTGCATATCACAACCAGGGATATGAAGAAAACAGGATATGTGCAAAATGTATGTTTATTTAACAGAATATATATATATATATTAAATACCTTCCTATTTTCCACTATTCTCATTGGATAATACATGGTCACGTGACGGTCAATATTCCTTTGTGAACTTCATTGCACAAACGCTGCATTTCAGGGTGCCGTTCTTTGACAAACGCTTTTCTTTTGATTACTATGCACATTCGAAATTACGACATTTGTTGAAGAAACGACATATCTAAAATAAAAATTAAGGACCCCCTCGGTCATTATTTGAAATTCTACTCAACAAAGGTTCAAAAATGAAAAATAAGTTTTATTGCTGAATTCTGATTTTTTTAAGAAATCCTTTCAGTGTACATGTACGTCTGGTACTTTGTGGACTACTTGATAGTCAAGAATAAGTACGAACAGAAAAGTGATCATTAAGCCATCGGTAACCAAAAAACCCACCAATCAGAGTGTTCATAGACCATTTTTAGAGGTCTTAGGTCTAAGGATGTAGATCAAAACTCGGTAAAACTCATATTCTACATGGATATATCATACGTAGTACAAGAAGGGGGAAAGTTCGCCGAGACAAAAAATCTGACCAAGTAGAGTATTAAAATAGTTCGCAGGATCAATATGTCTAGATGACTGATCAGGTGGGATGTAACATACACATACCAATAGTTTATCTTTAGTTTGTTTATTGCAAAAAGTTACCCACAGTATACCTTCTGTAGATTCGTCTGTTATTTCAATGGTATAAAATTGAGACAATACTTCCTTGTATAGGACGCCGATACCGCCTGATCCACGTTTGGCATTATGATGAAGATTTTGTCTATTTTGTCCTATAAAATTATATCCCTCAACGTATATCTTGTCACGGAGAAAAGTTTCAGAGACACCTATGATATCACAGTCTCTTAGTTTAAGGACAGACTCACGAAACGTTTTATTGTCAATATCACGTGTGGACCATCCGCCTACGTTCCAAAAACAAACTCGGAGTGAATCCTATTGTGTGTACCTCGGTACTCCCCGCTTGCTATATGTATATGTGTCTGATTGACTTGCTGACTCGTACCTGTCTTGTTTGCGCGTTTGTCCGTGTTTGTTGTGACGCGAGTATTTGTCATACACGTGCTGTTCGTGTTGTGTATAGCCCTTGGCGCCACGGCCTCGATATTCAGACCTATCACTACGGCGTGTTTCATCACGTGGTCGGTCTTTATGCCCAATGGAACAACGGCTTGCAGATGACGTGCTGTATTCATAAGCTGATTGGTTGTCGTAGTCACTTGACCTAAAACCGTGGTATTTACTATGACCTTGTTTGGGGTTGTTTACGTTACTTTGTGTACGGTGATTACTACGGGCTGCTGTAGCGTAATTTCTGGCTGAACTCACGCTTCTGTCAAATCGATGCCGTGTAGAGAACTCTTTTCTCACAATACGTCCTCCTTTTACATGGTAGTAGTTTTCCTTGCCTATTTCGCGTAATAGAACACGTGCATTGGCTTCAGTTATACGCTCAGAAATTGTTTTTTTCCTTTTCAATGAATACGTCACTGAACCGCACTGATGAACCGAGCGTAGCCTTTGTATCGAGGACATATTGTCTCTCATCTTCACTACCCAGAGTGGATAAGATGATACCCGGTTTGTTTTGGAAACTAGGTTTACGTTCCGCGGAAATAACATTTACATTTGACAGTTTTAACTCATGCAACAGTGCCTCTACCTTTGATTTAGTCACGGACGCGTCACAAGCCTCGCCAGGCGTTGTCGCTAAATTTCTTATGACGATATTGGGCTTCTCAGTTGGGATTGGTGTCTGTGTATAAACCGAATCAAACCGCGATTTTAAGGAAACACTGAGTCCACGAAGTTTGCGGTCGAATTCTGCCCTCACATTACATATTGCTAATGTACAATAAAGGTCATCCAAGCCGAAGATTTGCAATAAAATGAAATTATTTTCAGATTTCATCATCTCGCCGAAAGTACACGCCATGAACACCAATACATATTGTCAAATAATTTTATAATGACTCCTTCAATTTACAAAGTTTATACCTTTAACGAATCTAGAATAGTTTGTGAAACACCTAAACCAGGAAAAGACAAGCAATATTAATTTTATATAGCTGAAAACATTGATTTGATTATCGGTGTTTTGTGCTGTCGCTTCGAGTGTAGCTATATCTGGTGTACCGATGATAGACGGTGAAGGTGCGTGAGGATGATTTTGAGAGGGAAACTATCTACGTACCCGGCCTACTATACCTTTTAGGCTAGTCCAGATACTGGTTTTAATCCGGCAAAATTGCAAAAGAATTTATTTTTAGTACAATCGAAAGAAAAATGTGTTTTGAATTATATGTAAAAAGTCCCAAAAGAATCTATAATGGGAAAGTTGTCAGATTGATTGTCAAAGTTTGCCTATTTTCGCTTATTTTACGTGTTGTGTATGGTCCTCCATATATGTGAAATGGTGAACTTCCGGTTACGACGACACGACATGCCACTGTCTCTTGAAACGATTGTAATGCAACTAAACACTATAAATCACATCTTGATTATCATAGTAAGTCAGTATTAACTGTTTATATGTGCAATTACGACAGCTATGACTTTAAAAGGTGATTATTACTCTATAGTGGAAACAATTTTTAAAAAATCGTCTGCTTCGACCGAGTGATGCCGCTTGAGCACTATCAAAACAAAATAGATTAGGGCCTACTGACTTAGATATAGTAAGTTTGTTAAATTAAATCAGTGAATGGTAATAACGAAATCAAATCATACATTGATGAAATTGTGTCACGATATGTTTATTACTATGCGGTTTTGAAATGTAAACATTGAATAAAAAGTTGTTGGTCACAGCCATAGAAATATTGTATGGAAGCCTGTGGTTGCCGTTCCTTGCCGTTTTTAGGTTTTGCGTACTTTATTTGCAAGATCAAATAACACTTTTAAAGGACATTTATCGTTGTTTAAATATGTTCTGTTTTATTTTTATAAGATGTAATTTATAAATTTTATGTTTTGATTATTTTAATGTGTATAACATGTCTCGAATTTAAAAAGAAAACAACATTTTGGCTTAATCTTTCTGACAGCACATATTTTTCCGTCATGTACACATACATGTAAGGTAAGGGATGTTCAGGGCACATATATGGGTTGTTGTAGTTCAGTAATAACATGCATAATAAATTTGTGCTGTATTGTATTCGAGATTTTATTAATATCTCTTTGTTTTGTCACAAGACTCGCAAAATATTACTGCTTAGTAGAAATGACGTCACTATAGAATTACTTGACGTCACGAAAGATTTGCGTGACGTCATGAATAGGAGATACATTAACATGACCAAAGAGTTGCCTCATGGCTGTTGTATCTTCACAACTCATTCTGACGTTATCTTCTTCAATAATCAGGTAGTTTTATAAGTTATATACACCAGGAAGTGAGTTTAAATTTACTTCAATTGATCCATTAAAACACTAATATATGTAGGTATGCATATGTCTATGTATTGTCTAATATAAATGTATGGAATTTCTTTGTATTGAATTTCTTTTAATTAACGATTGGTTCGACATATTTTTATTCAATTTTCATTCTTAGCAAGTATTATATGTTTCTGTTTTGTATTTTCCTAACTGTATAGCTTATAAGGTTTGTGTTAAGTTAACACCGAATTTATCATCAAGTAATTCAAAATATCGGTTACTAAAAGATTTATCGTTTTTCTCATAATTATTTCAAACCTAAAATGTAAACAAAATAGCAAATGAACCCTTAAATGCTAATACTTTACAAATTATTGGCATTAACACAAAGCTCAAAACTTCTAAAAACCGGGAAAATGAAAAATAAAACACATACACGCACACGAACAGAAAAATAAAAGTGCTTGCTTAACATTGAACGTAAATATGCTGGATTCCATCTTCACAGGAGTTTACGAGATTTTAGCGAATCGGAATTGCGCTTTCATAACCATTTATTATATATATATGTATGTAGAGTTTGTGTTTTTTAAATATTAATTTCGAAAATTAATATACATGACGCATTCCAGTATTCAGGACAATGGAGCCGAGTTTGGGACAATTACTTATAGTTAATTTTATCCTGAGCCATAGGATGGGAAATGATTGAAGAGTCGGCTTTTATGATCAAGATCGTGCATATCACAACCAGGGATATAAAGAAAACAGGATATGTGCAAAATGTATGTTTTATTTAACAGAATATATATATATATATTAAATACCTTCCTATTTTCCACTATTCTCATTGGATAATACATGGTCACGTGACGGTCAATATTCCTTTGTGAACTTCATTGCACAAACGCTGCATTTCAGGGTGCCGTTCTTTGACAAACGCTTTTCTTTTGATTACTATGCACATTCGAAATTACGACATTTGTTGAAGAAACGACATATCTAAAATAAAAATTAAGGACCCCCTCGGTCATTATTTGAAATTCTACTCAACAAAGGTTCAAAAATGAAAAATAAGTTTTATTGCTGAATTCTGATTTTTTTAGAAATACTTTCAGTGTACATGTACGTCTGGTACTTTGTGGACTACTTGATAGTCAAGAATAAGTACGAACAGAAAAGTGATCATTAAGCCATCGGTAACAAAAAAAACCCACCAATCAGAGTGTTCATAGACCATTTTAGAGGTCTTAGGTCTAAGGATGTAGATCAAAACTCGGTAAAACTCATATTCTACATGGATATATCATACGTAGTACAAGAAGGGGGAAAGTTCGCCGAGACAAAAAATCTGACCAAATAGAGTATTAAAATAGTTCGCAGGATCAATATGTCTAGATGACTGATCAGGTGGGATGTAACATACACATACCAATAGTTTATCTTTAGTTTGTTTATTGCAAAAAGTTACCCACAGTATACCTTCTGTAGATTCGTCTGTTATTTCAATGGTATAAAATTGAGACAATACTTCCTTGTATAGGACGCCGATACCGCCTGATCCACGTTTGGCATTATGATGAAGATTTTGTCTATTTTGTCCTATAAAATTATATCCCTCAACGTATATCTTGTCACGGAGAAAAGTTTCAGAGACACCTATGATATCACAGTCTCTTAGTTTAAGGACAGACTCACGAAACGTTTTATTGTCAATATCACGTGTGGACCATCCGCCTACGTTCCAAAAACAAACTCGGAGTGAATCCTATTGTGTGTACCTCGGTACTCCCCGCTTGCTATATGTATATGTGTCTGATTGACTTGCTGACTCGTACCTGTCTTGTTTGCGCGTTTGTCCGTGTTTGTTGTGACGCGAGTATTTGTCATACACGTGCTGTTCGTGTTGTGTATAGCCCTTGGCGCCACGGCCTCGATATTCAGACCTATCACTACGGCGTGTTTCATCACGTGGTCGGTCTTTATGCCCAATGGAACAACGGCTTGCAGATGACGTGCTGTATTCATAAGCTGATTGGTTGTCGTAGTCACTTGACCTAAAACCGTGGTATTTACTATGACCTTGTTTGGGGTTGTTTACGTTACTTTGTGTACGGTGATTACTACGGGCTGCTGTAGCGTAATTTCTGGCTGAACTCACGCTTCTGTCAAATCGATGCCGTGTAGAGAACTCTTTTCTCACAATACGTCCTCCTTTTACATGGTAGTAGTTTTCCTTGCCTATTTCGCGTAATAGAACACGTGCATTGGCTTCAGTTATACGCTCAGAAATTGTTTTTTTTCCTTTTCAATGAATACGTCACTGAACCGCACTGATGAACCGAGCGTAGCCTTTGTATCGAGGACATATTGTCTCTCATCTTCACTACCCAGAGTGGATAAGATGATACCCGGTTTGTTTTGGAAACTAGGTTTACGTTCCGCGGAAATAACATTTACATTTGACAGTTTTAACTCATGCAACAGTGCCTCTACCTTTGATTTAGTCACGGACGCGTCACAAGCCTCACCAGGCGTTGTCGCTAAATTTCTTATGACGATATTGGGCTTCTCAGTTGGGATTGGTGTCTGTGTATAAACCGAATCAAACCGCGATTTTAAGGAAACACTGAGTCCACGAAGTTTGCGGTCGAATTCTGCCCTCACATTACATATTGCTAATGTACAATAAAGGTCATCCAAGCCGAAGATTTGCAATAAAATGAAATTATTTTCAGATTTCATCATCTCGCCGAAAGTACACGCCATGAACACCATACATATTGTCAAATAATTTTATAATGACTCCTTCAATTTACAAAGTTTATACCTTTAACGAATCTAGAATAGTTTGTGAAACACCTAAACCAGGAAAAGACAAGCAATATTAATTTTATATAGCTGAAAACATTGATTTGATTATCGGTGTTTTGTGCTGTCGCTTCGAGTGTAGCTATATCTGTTGTACCGATGATAGACGGTGAAGGTGCGTGAGGATGATTTTGAGAGGGAAACTATCTACGTACCCGGCCTACTATACCTTTTAATGGAAAGATGAATATTTTTAATCAACCTGTCTTTTTGTCCGAGTTTAAGAAGCCTGCAGTGGATACAATGGTTCCTTCTTTGCTTTCGTACACCGAAGGTTTAAATTACATAAAATCTAAGTTTGGGCCAGCGTTCGCATCGACTTCCTGTGTGGACATAATATCACTGTCTTTACCTCTGACCACGTGCTATTAACAAGTGTTTGCTTAAGGTGATCGGGGTCAGTGGTCAGCTGTACCTTACCAATGTCCACTTGTTTTCACTTTATCACTAGACAGATATCAGTCTAAACCTTGTAAACTACGAGGTGTTGTTATTCAGCTATCTTAATACTTCCATTAGATAAGACAGTACCAAAAATGCCAGGCCGGACACATTCTTCGGTTTAATGGGAAACTAGCTGTCTATACCTCGATCAATACACAAACAAAGTGTATATGTTTAATTTCAAAAGAGGTTTATGGGACATGTTTTAATCAGTTAAATTTGATAAGGTACAACTATTTATGTTCTTTCTCCATTATTGAGTCTCCGTTCGAACACTTTGTTTTATATTTGTCTTTATCAAATTGAATATAAGGTATGTTTTACTAAAATGTTGCAATTTGTGGTTTTGAATTAAAATAAATTACCAATATGACACAAGGAGAAAGTCAAAATGCTTAGCTTGCATTTAAATCATACTTTAAAATTGAGTGTTCTTTTAAATGAGTCCACAAGTAGTATATCTTGATGTAAATACATTTCCAAGTTGGCGTATTTATACCTAAGACGACAAAGTGCCACATACCATGCGATCATTGGCAATCGTATCATGTTTGGAATTGTTGGTAATGTGTTTCTGGCTTTATTGATACAATCCAAGGATGGTAGTAATTATAATCGGTGGCTTTGCTTGTCACGTTGATGTTGCTGGGATTCAACACTGTTATAAGTAAATAATTTGTTCACTTTGATTGGTGGGCCAAAATGGTGTACGTGCATGTGTTGATTATAATGCTTCCGTCACAACCACTTCCGATTAGGCTTAGGATGTACTCCCGGCATGATTTTGAGCCATTTTAGCCCGGTTCCCGGCCGGACACCAGACATGGCCGGCCGGTGTCCGGGGCTCTCAAGCAGCATCGGGAAGGTGTACGAAAAGTTTTAACTCGAAGTTAAAATCTCTCCGGTGTCCCGTAGATTTCCATAACCGTACACATATCCTTCACACATCATTTATGTATTGTCCGATATCCGGTGGGGAATCGAATGGCAATCACACCGCCCGACATTCGGCCGGACCTGGTCCAACTATCGTTCATTATTGGCAAAAGCGACCATGTGGGTATCATATTTAAAATGATAACAATAACATCAATGTGAGGAAGCTAAATTTCTAGAGAGGAGACTATGAAGCTATCAAGGAAGATTTGTATACCATTGACTGTGACTTCCTAAACAATATAGATGGTATTGGGAATCCTGGACGTACTTCTCTGAACATCTCCAAACCATTATAGAAAAAACATATACCAGTGAGTAGGGTACAACACTCCAGTCGACCATACAATCCTGAAATTGACAAGGAAGCTCGTGCAGCGATAGCATTGAAAAGACGAAAATGGTACAAATACCTTAATAGCAAATTCCAAAGCTACCAAGCAGCCCGTAACAATGCAACAAAAATCATTAGAAAATCAAAATATAAGTATGAAGAGGATTTATCTCTGAAAATCAAAACAAATCCGAAACATTTTTGGTCCGGAGTCCGCTCAAAAACCAGAACTAAATCAACAATAGAGGGTATCGAAGCAGGAAACGGAATTATTACAACAAATAACGAAGAAACTGCGAATGTCCTGAACACTTTCTCTGCCAGTGTCTTTGTTAATGACGAGGATCTACCATTGCCAGTGTTTATTCCAAGACAAGTCAACAGCCTACTGACGGATATCTACATAAGCGAAGAAACTGTCCTCAAAGCAATTAAAAGAATTAACCCCAATAAATCCCCAGGACCTGATGATCTATACCCCAAATTCATATGTGAAACTGCTGATGTAATCAAAAACCTCTATCCATAATTTACAGGAAAACACTCGATGAATCAACATTACCAAAAGACTGGAACAATGCAATAGTTACACCAATTTTCAAAAAAGGAGCAAAAAACAGAAGCCAATAATTACAGGCCCATTATATCCTAACCTCAGTACCATAAAAAATTATGCAATGTATAATCAGAGATAATCTTCTTGAGCATATGGACAACAATAATCTCTTTACTCCACACCAGCACGGATTTAGGCCAGGAAGATCTTGCATTACACAATTATTAGAAACACTTGAAGATTGGTATAGTTGACTAGACTCCGGAAGTAACATCGACGTGATATATCTAGACTTCAGTAAAGCTTTTGACAAGGTTTCAAACAGATTTCTTATCCACAACTTGAGAAGCTACAGTATTGGAGGAACAGTTCTAAGTTGGAAAAATACATTCTTGGCCAACAACGTTCAAAGTGTCACCGTTAATGGTCAACTATCAACAGAACTACAAGTCACCGGTGGCGTACCACAAGGGAGTGTGCTGGGGCCAATCCTATTCCTAATTTACGTTAACGATATGCAAGATATGCTGGACTGCACAATAAAGCTATTTGAAGATGATACCAAACTATCAGCAAAAATCACATCTGATGAAGACCGTTCTAAGCTGCAAGAAAATATCAACAAAATGTGTGATTGGACGTCGACATGGTGAATGAGCCTAAACACGGACAAATGTATTTTTTTTGGAAATTGGAAATAATCTGGGAAACCAAAATTACACCATTACAACACAAGGCAATACTACTACTATCTCACGAGTAATCATGGAAAAAGATCTTGGAGTCACTATAGACAACCAACTCAAATTCACAGCACAATGTAATGCAAAAGCGAATAGGATGTTGGGAATAGTGTTCCGCATCTTCATCTATATGAGTCCGACCATGTTCATTACTCTATACAAAACTTTTATTCGTCCCCATTTGAAATACGCAACCACTACTTGGTCACCAATATTGACACGTGATAAAATCACACTGGAAAACGTACAACGAAGAACAACAAAAAGGATACCATCAATTCAAAACTTAACGTATACAGAGCGCATCAAGAAACTCGGGCTACCAAGTTTAGAATATAGACGAAACAGGGCAGATGTGATTAAAGTCTTCAAGATTTTAAACAAAATAGACTTTCTGGATCAAACAACTATGTTCAGAGAACTAACTGGTATAGCAACAAAAGGACACTCGAAAAAACTCTTCAAAAAATGATTTAGGCTAAACTCAACTGGACAAATTGTGGGCCAACCACCAAACCAAATTTCGACCATCGTTCTACTAGTGAGTTAGTCAACTAAACTGTGTAGTGGTAGTATGAACTGTTAAACAACCACTAACATTTTAAATGGGGAGTTTGTTAACACCCAATAGGGTCACCATGACGTATATGTACAAAATCAATACTACATGAATTAAAGGCCCACTACCTTTCCGGAGGAAAATTTAAAGGTTTCTTAAAACATTAATAACAAAAGGAAATATATATCAATGGCTTAAGATGAGGTTACAACACCAAACATATGCAAGATTTCCTGTCTTATGTACGATAACAGTAGAGATTCATTTCGCTGTTTTGCCGTCTGGCGCAGTGATAGTCAACTACCGCGCGGCATTTAGGACGACGGCGGGAAACATAAAACGACCCGCGTTATGAAAATTAACATTTTATTTATTCTAATTAAACAGTTCTGAAGGTGATGATAAGAGTGCTTGTAAACGTATAGTTAATAACTTCTGCGACTCTACAAAATTCTTGATCTCGTTTTACATTCCTATTTTAAAATTAAAAGCCGTTTCGGAAAGGTAGTGGCCCTTTAAAGAACGATTACCAAGTGTCAAATAAAGACACCTTTTAACGCAACCGGAAGTTTTAAACAAATAGTACGCGCATGTATAGTACTATACCAGTTGAAGAAAGTATCAACTCTCGGGTGGCGCCTGGCCTTATGCTTATAAGGCCAGTTTGGCGTTATTTTCGCTCACCTTCGCTAAAAATTTTCAAGAATTTAAAATCATATTTCCTTATAAAATAAATCTATTAAAATAAACTCAATATTCACTTTGGAAACAGACTCCATACGATTACGGCGTTCATAATGTGCAACTAAATTCTTTAATAATATTCAATTGTATTCTTTAATAATGTTCAACTGCTTTAATATAGTCTTTCATTATACATTTTTGTAGTCTAGTCACCCTACGTTTAGTCTCAAAGTAATTACTACAGAAACAATTCAAGCTAAAATGTATCAATTATAACAACATAAAGCACATAATGAAAATCGACAAAAATAGGAACTGGGGGAAAATTGAAAACTTTGATTTGAAATTTGTTGATTTACGCATATAGATTATATAGGGAGTAGAGAACGAATACGTCTTGTATATAAGACAAATACGATATCTATAAATACTACATATATGTTAATGTAGTAAATGAACAAAAACCTGTAAGTGTTATAAAATATACATGTTATAAAGGTAAATGATTGAACAAGAAGGTATTTTGCAATATGAATTACAAAATTAATAAGAGATATGAGTCTAAGTTTATCATGTTAACTTTACTACATTCAATCAAAAAATACATGCGATATCTGCTTTATTACCGTTAAACACGCATAAACAAAAAAATTATATACTAAAATGAACTTTCCATCCATATTATATACAATCACTAGTTTCTCAAAATCTAACAGTCTCTACAAAGAAAATTGAATTGGCTATCAACCAACACAGAAGACGACCTAAATCGGTTACTCCCCCCCCCCCCCCACACACACACACACCACCCAACCCACCACATACACACACTCGCCCCAAAATTGCTGTGTTAGACTGTACCAATAATAGGCAATCGGGGAAAGCGATTACGATGACATGCAATAGAAACAAAGGAAAACAGAACTGATCTGAAAACCGTCCTCTACGACACTTCTCGAAGTTATTGCTGATTTGGATTGAATAAACAGAAAATTGAGAGAGAGAGATGAAAAGCGTAAAAAGTTCATCTGGAAAACCGATACATAATCATAGATACATGTATATGTAATTTATTTTTGTCTAGCAGGTCTTTAATTTTCTCGGTGCAGATACATTGTCTCCAAATAAAATTATTTTCATCATGTAAATGTGTTGTTTGCCTTTTGGATCTTCAAATACGCTGGATCTATTCGATTGCGAAGATGGCATAGGGAAGAGCATTACAAAAGTTCAGGTAAGTTCATTAAGTTTTTTTCATATCTTATTTAATGCTATTCTATGGAAAATATAACGATTTTGTATTATAATGTAAATGCAATTATACAATTATTGTGTAATTGCTTATCTCAAAAATGAAATAATGATACCCGTGATAGATTACTTATTACCTGATATAGAATTCGATATTTTGATGTCCTATTTTATTGACAATGTTTATTACATTGGTTATTTTAGTTTCCCTGATAATGAGAATATTTAGGTTGTATCTTATCATATCGTCAGTATTCATCGATTTTCTTCATCCTCACACTCAATAAAATATCTAGTGTCAAAACAGTCATAAAACCCTCCCGCGCCTTTCGCTGCGCTTTAAATGGTTTGCTAACCATTTCATATATGACCTAAATATTTTATCAGTGTGTCTAGATAATACCAAAAACACTTTATAGAAACCTTCACTCACGTAGTATTTTATGGTATAACCATTTTATTAGACATCACGCCCCGTATCACCCCGCTGGTTTAGATATAAGTCAGAGGGCCGAATGCCCGAGAGATGATATTACATGTCCCGATGGCTGATTAGGAGTGTGATATCTGAGTGGTCATGTCATCAACTATTTATAAGCATGTTTTATCTAAAATAAGCGACATATTAACATCATCATTGTTTCTATATTTGCATTAAAATTACAAGTCAAATAATTAACTTATATTAAAAAATAAAAACGTGTTTTTGTTAATTTTAAATGTAGATTGTTATAGAAATTTACAAATATCTTAAATTTGTGTTAATTTCATATGATAGTTTATGAAATCCGTCTGGAAGTTTAAATTTTTACAAACCATATGGTTCGAAAAAAAATCTCCTTAAGAATTGTCTTATAACGTTTTTCCTCGCATAATGTATATAATTATATAATCTTTCATTTGTTTCATATCATAGATATGTGTGTCCTTGAAAGTTGAATTCAAGGCTAGTCACTGCAGTGTCCAGTATGTGAAGCACATGTACGGTGTACAGCTTGTTGACCTGGGATTAACCTTCAGTGATACCCGTGAGATAAACCTTGTTTGCAAATAGTATTACGGTACTTAGGCGATAGCCGAACAGACAAACTTGACTAGTTTTTATGTTATTAACTAGATCTTCATCAGATGGTAAACAATAATGACGAAAAGGTATGTATTGTTTACATTATTATTAACAGTGATCAACACTCCAACACTTGATTCGCCATTTATATCATACCGTTTGCACGTAATGTCAGTCAAAATATCATGTTGCCAAATCGTTCTGCATGTTCATCAACATTTTCCAAAACTTTCTTATTCCTTTTTTATTTTTATTTTCTTAGATTTCGTAAATGTTAAGTCAAAATGCTATTGGAGCGTGATTGATAGATAAAACTTTCTTTCACACGAGATTTTTCTCCGAATCGCTTCAAATTGTGTCTTGAAGATGTTTAAACTATTTCGGGTAAGCAGGGTATGACCTTATCAGTGGCTTTTCAAGGCAACAACTAGAAAACCGCTTCAACTGATCAAATCGTTCATATTGCTGTTCTGGGCATCTGTAGTCTGCTGTCTACACTCACGTTATGTAGAGTAAGGTATAGAGGTCTGGAAATGATCACCAAGTTTGTACATTAATGTTGATATTTTTCCAATCAAAGGTACTGTTACTATATTGTCTGTGTTGTACGGGTTAAAAGCCGCTGTATCAAGTAGCATTGAGGGTCGCCACTCGGTCGCCACTCGTTACCATCCCATGTTTCGTTATCGCAAAATATCTCCTTCCATGTTGTTCTGGTAGAATGCGAACTGACAATTGTGTCTACCTATTTCCCTTGATATTTTTGGTGAGCATATCCCCTTTATCCCATACGATAGCGTTGAATGACTTTTGACAATCTGTCGGCGTACGATAAGATTGTTCAAACTGGAGTCTGGAAGACTGTTGGTTTTTCAGTGTTGCATTGCTTCTACTCTCTTAATGTCTTCATAACCAAACTAGTCGTGTGCCTATCCCCTTGTTGATTTGTCTCTCATTATCCCAATTTATCGATGTTATCAAGTTCATTTATTTATCCAACTCAAAACTTACTAATAACGTCCACATCTAGGTAAATCCTATAAGCTATAAAAGCATCAGAATCGCGTCGGTTAAGGTTTTTACTCGAAATGATAAAAAAAAAATCCACGTTGGGGGATCGATGTAGTTTTCATTTATTACTGAATTCTTTTACTACCTGTAGCCAAAGACGCAGCTGATACTTATATATCCTTGATGTAACAAAAGGTGATCGTACCCTTCATCGTATAATCGATACGGAACTTATTACATCAGAAAGGTGACTCGACATTTGTTGAATTTGAATGTGATTTTTCCAAAACTCATGCAAATTCATGACATTTTTCTTTTTATTTCACACAGAACAAACAGAGACTTGTGACAAAAACAACCTCATGAATGTCATTTTTACGCCAATGAAGGAATGATCTGCTCAACGGAAATCAACAGATAATGCCTGTTGGGCTATGTGATAATCCAACTCTCCTGACATTACCATGTTTTCGACAGTAACATTCGTGTTAGTGTCCAGTACGATTACTCTATCACTGTTCGCATTCATCCCCATTTGTGCTGCCATGATGTGTATAATGACCATGGCTACCCTGACAGTGACTTCGGTCCTCGTTTTTGCCGCCAGTGTATTCCTCCGCGACACTTCACTTTGGAGACTGATTAGCTTTCCGGATATTACTCCGCTCATTACAGTGTTTGGAAAGTTGAGTATCATGTCTGTGTCTCAGATCAGAAAACAGTTTTGGGTTATGATCAGCCATGAAAATATGACAGACCGTCTCAATGTACTGTTCAACTTCATATACCATGTTTTATCTTCCATTCTACCACAATAGTCAGTGTTATTCAACTCTCAGGGTATCAAATAAACGATGCAGCTGTTGATTAACAATTTGTTTATACCACACGTGGTATAAACTCTGTACGAATTCTGATTGGCTGACACGGTGAACTTTGACCGAACTACGTCTTTCTGAGCGTTGTGCCATCATTTGTCAACGTCATCAATAATCGAGTAACGTCATGCTATGCTGTGATCGCAGCTTGACGCCAAAACTGCTGTTGGATAGCGTACTTATCCTCGTCGTATTTCTATCGGCTAAAAGCGGATGTAATTCGTAAGTTATTTTTTAAATGTTACAAAAGACACTCGCTAAAGCTCGTGTCTTTTGTAACTTTTAAAAAATAACTCACTCGTGTGGAATAAATTGCATATCCAACAGCCACTCGTTGTGTAACCTCTATATAAATGACATTCAATTTACTCTATTTAGGGTCAAGTCCATAATGAAGTTTTGTTATAATCAAGTACAAAAGGCCCAGAGGGCCTATATCGTTCGTCTGGTTTATTTAGTAATTATCATAAAAAAATTACAATTTGAAATAGCAAAATTGAAGAATGGCCCACCATTTGTACAATTCTGCATCTCCACTCCGAAAAGATGCTACCAATGCAATATGAGAAGTCGATTCTATGGAAATTGCCAAATTGATACTTTTGGTTCCATTTCATAGGCTCCCGGATGTAAGCCCCGTAATTTGTACAATTTTAAATCTCCGGCCCATAAGGAAGCTAACAACGCAATACAAGTGAACTCTAATGCTTAGTTTAAGAGGAGATGTCATGTATCATAATATAACTAGAAATAGCCAAATTGACCATTTTGGCCACGCCCCTCAGGTCCCTGGGGGGTCATTCCCACAATTTGTACAACGCTGAATATGAGTACTAGTGCTATTAAATGCTTAGATTCAGAGAAGTCGTATATGGAAATATCCTAATTGACACTTTTGGCCCCGCCGCGTTATCGCATAAGCTCACCTTGGTCCTCCAGGTGAGCTTAAAATGTTCAAGATGATCTTAATTGGTGTGACTGAGGTGATCAACCGTACAGAGTATCAACGTGGTATCAAAGGACTACACAGTTACAATTGGCAATAAAGAATGAAAGAGTCAGGTGACTAATTTTCGACAAAAATTAAGTGATGGCAAGGAAAATACTATAATAGCTGTGTATCAGTAAGTTCGGAAGTGACAATGAAGTCACAGTACAAAATCATCAGTAGACCGGATAGATGACAACAAAAGAGACTACACGAAACAATCTATCGGGAGGTATCAAACACCTTTATACCAAAGAGAACATTAGCCATGGTACATTGTACATGTATAATGTGTAATTTGGAATTAATGTGCTTTTTAAATCTCTTAAAGCGAAGTGGTTTGCCGTGGGTCAAGTGGCCCATCTGTCAACCTTGACAACAAACCGTATTATTACCAATTTAAACAAGACTTTCACGGAAGTGGATGTGTCGCCTGAATAGCACTTTAAAACATCACAAAAAATAGTTATTTGCAGTTGAAAATATTGTTAATAACTATGTGAAGTTATCAAATCCCGTAACTCTTGAAAATATTGACGGATTTTTACCAGTATCAAACCCATCTGTCTGATACAGTTGTGTGCACAAGGACTTGAAACGTAGGTTGTGAGAAAGTCTGCTGTGTATACATGTGTTATATATACTATAGACAATAGACAATAGACAATGTTTATTAAACCAATCAAGGTCCCGCACGGGGCATTTACATACAAAACATTTATGATTACATAAAGTAGACATACAGCACAACTTTTAAAGTGAAAACACTTATATAACTAGAGATTCATAACAAGATAACTATAAAGGTTATATAATAGTAGATATACAACCAACAGTAATAGATGTAGTTTTGATAGTTAGCTTCCTAACTGTTAGCGACAACAAGAAGTGGCTGTGTCGTTTCAGTGGGAAATTGAGTTATATAATTACCGACGAAGGTTCTGTGAAATAAAATCAGACAGAGGCACGAGGATACTCATGTTTTCGTTGTTCATGAGCCATATAAATTGGTTAAGTGAATCTAAGTGTAAAAAAATTTGGACATACGTCATGGCATACATTGATTAATTTCTGACGTTGTGCTCTATATTTATCACAGGCAAATAGAAAATGGACTTCGTCCTCTATGTGTCCGTCATTACATTTTTTACAATGCCTTTCGTCCCGAGGGATCTTTGAATAACGTCCAGCTTCTATCATCAGTCTATGCGCGGAAATACGAAGTTTGGTGAGAGGTCATCTCGAATTGAAATTGGATAGAGATGAGAGTTACTGTTCTGTACCAAAATTAATTTTTAAATGACAATAAGTTGAGAGCTTGCTATCCTTCAACATACTGCGTGCTGTGCGCCACATTTGTATATAATGTTCACGAAGACTTTTAATAAGAATGCGTTTGAATTGATATTCAGATTTATTGATTATGCTCTTATTTGTGTTAGTCATTGAAGAGATAGAATTGATACAACTGAACCATGAAGATTTACCGTTTTCAAGTAATAATTTAGAGCATAATACAGCCTCATGTAGCAGGGGAAATTGGTGCGCTGTATGTTCAAGATGATACCAGTACATGCCCATCCCCTTGATTATATTAAAATGGATCGGAAAGCGTCCAAGTTCTGATCGTACAGCGAAGTTCGTACTTTTTTGTGTACACCAAGGAGAAATTTGCAAAGTTTTAAATGTAGATATCATCTAGAGTGGGCGATTTTCTTTTAAATCTTGGTGCATTCGTATCAAAACAGCCCCAAATTTCAGAACTGTATAGCAAAATCGGATTGATTGTATGGTGGAACACATTCAGACTTGTTATAAAAGGACAAGGGAACCAACGGCTCGCTTGGAAGAGGTACACCTGCCTCTGCAAAGTCACAAGTATTCCGTCAAACGTGGAAAATGCAGTCAGATTTTATCACTGTCGTTATGCCTGTCACACTGGTTGTGTGACCGCACAGCGTTACACGATGTACGTGCGGTCAGTGCGATGTGCGGACGTTGTGCGGTCTGTGCGACAGAAACGGTGTTTGGGCGATAACTATGATTTTTTATGGGTTTTATTGCTAATGAATTCAAGACATGGTAAATCTAAATGTGAAATATAAAGGATATTCATTAAATAATAATATATTTTGTTTTGCTTTGTTTACTTGACAATTTACGTACGTAAGGCTGCTAAACAGTCTACTGCACCGACTAATTAGACTTTTTTTCTATTGTAAATTTGAACAATAGTTCAGCTTTAAGATTTAATTGTATATAAATAACTGAAACAAATCATATAAATATTTTGAACCAGGGCAACTTAATTAATTAAAACTATTGTCATGTGGTCTTATTAAGAAATTACATTTAGATATTCAAGCTTAACTACAGTTGTATATTCGCAATTTTTTTTGAAAGATACAATATACATGTAGCTACATTTACATGTATTCTAGCTAGATTATAGGTTTTACAGAAATTCATATAGTATATTATTATCTAACTATCTGGTTTTACGTACGTTCATTCTGGCAGAAACATATATAGAGATTGGCAACTCCTCCATTTCTACGATCGGCAGATGTACCTCTGTATGTGCTTAGGGGTTTTTAGATAAACTCTTAAATAGTTGAATATTGAAGAATAACTTTTATATGTTGTAAAAGTTCAGTATTTTTCAGATGGTTTGAGTACGATTTGGGGTAGAAAAAATAATGTTTTGTTTTAAAGATGCTCCACCGCTGACAACTGGTATTTTTTCACTATCAAAAACAGGAGCAGACGATTAAGTATTTTCTTCAGTTATAAAAGTTACTTACTTTACACTATTACCACCATTGAAAAGATTGAGCTTCTAATTTTACTTCAAGTTCAAAATATGAAAAATAATTAATTACATCCCGAAAAAATTCCATGACACTATATCCTATATGGAATGAAGTACTGATTGCGCATGCACCAAATGCGAAACAAATTATATTATTTTTTTGTGTTAATTAGGCATATATATAAACGATTAAACACCAATAATTGTTCAAATGATTAATATCATTTATGCTCTGTCGGCGGTGGAGCATCTTTAACTTATTTATAAATTAAACAAAACACACTTCCGGTTTTGAATGCCTGATTTTCGAAAAACCACGTAAAATTGCTTATTTTCATGCTTTCAATAAAATCATACTAAATATCATCAATCGGGAAAACTGATCACATCAAACCATGATATAATGTTTAAACTTTGTGTTGATGGAAAAATAACATGTTTAAAAGAATATACTTAAAAGTAGTTAGCCAAGGCAAAATGTCAATAAACCGGAGGTCCCTCTGCCTATCAACAAAGACAAAGAAGGAGTCTTTAATCTCATGTACATGTATATATGTTTCTGATTCTGGTATTCACATCCTTTTCTACACTAGATCTTTTGGACGAGTACAGTGTGTATACCTGAGCCAGGATGTTAGTTAAATTGAAAGTAAAACTATCTAAATTTACAAGTAAATGTAAAGGAGGAGTGTCAATTTGAGCCCTCTGGTGGCCATGACGATAAGCAATATTTTTTGTTTGTTTACAGATACCCGGGGGTTAGGACATCGTGATATGAGCAATCTCTCCAAGAATGCATTGCGGTCCCCACAATTTCAGGAGTCCCTTGTGAGTTAGTGGGGGGTTTTTAAATCGGAGGGGCGAATTTCTGTTTTGTCCAGGATTGTTGGAAACAAATTATATTTTTTAATGATTTGTTTTATATCTGAATTTGAAATCGAGATATCTGTAATTTAAAAGAAGATATCTCTATTTTCAGTTGAAATAGGATATCTTTATTTAAATTACTAGGATACCTTTCGCCCGGAAAGAAGACGACACAATTATCTGTCTGAATAGTCTTTTGCGCTACAATATTGCAGCTATAGTTCAGTGTAGTCCTCTTTCTGTTGATATTGTATTTTGAATTTTTTAGGTACATTTGTACTTCTCAAAAGAATTCTATCGATCCTGCATACATACAATACATATATCACACATGTACACAAAAGAAGAGAGTTCACAATGATAAAAAAACTTTATTTTTCGATCTGGCATACCAGAAACATATCTATACATTTCTGGGTATATATTAGACATGTTAAGTACACAAGATGAGATATCACAATGATAAAAAATTATCACCAAACTTTATTTTTACATTTATATATGTAATCTTTGTGAATATCACTGTAAGCTGTCTTTAATTTGTATGATTTGATAAAATTTATGAAGTGTTCAGCATTTGGTGACTTTAAATAACAACTGTGCAGATAGCAATGGACCATTTCTTTCTCAAATTACCTAACGTAGCTATATATTTCCAGTTTTTAAAGATTCCGGGTCTGATTAAAGTGAAAATATTGCTTGCCATGGTAACAAAATGGAGGCTTCTGATTGGCTTAAAATTAGATATGTAAGATTTAAATATAAATTAGTATACATGTATATGGGTTAATGAGTTCTGCTAAATAACATGGGAACAGTATACTATCAAAATGCTTGTTTTCCATGGTAACATATATAATAATGGTCGACTTTGTAAGAAATCGTAGTGTGGACAGCTTTTGCAACCCCACCTTTGGGAAGATCCCTTCAGCACATTTTTGAAAAATAGCGGTAACAAGAATGGTTTACAGATGAGTCGAAAGACAGAGGGATGGACAACGGACAAAATGTAATTTGAATAGCCCACCATGGTGGAATAGTAAAAGTGATATAACTTCACAAAATTATTTTTTGTTTAAATATTCTTCAGTGTATCTGCTTAAACTGTAAAAATTCACAACAAATACAAATATATACAAGGAACAGGTATACATATCTGTGAACAACAGGTAAAAACACTTTGGTGATTTCAAAAACAACAATATCAAAATCTTTCATACAAACAGTAAAAAGGAACTTTGTGGAATGGAAATCTCTAAGTCTTGAAGTCTTAAACATTAGTACATCTACTTGAAATGGTATGAAGGTGTGCATAATTCAACAGCAATCACAGTGCTATATATAGTTATATCACATGTTATACATTTTGTTGAATCACAGGGAAGGTTAATAATCATTAAGTAGGACAATTCATATTTAAAATGTAATAGCAAATTAGAAGCACACCAGTTTTCACTATATATTAAACAAGGACATAGTCATTCAGATCCCCCACCAATGGAGATATCAAAGCTGAAGTAAGTTTGATTGTGAAGACTTATGTGTATGAAAAAAACAGGAAAAAGGAAGTTGAGCTAAAGAAAGATGGAGTATAATTCAAGTAGAGCGGGGCTGCAATTGTTGAATCAGGTATACAGCCTTGACATTTATATTAGACTACATACACAAAGATGGGTGGAGTTTTGCAAAGTAACATTTACCATTTACCATGATATTTTCAGCAATGTTTCCATGGTAACGGAAAAAGTGCAAAAAATGAAAACCTAAAAATAGCAAAAGGTACTACTAGACCATAAAAAGAATGTGTCTATGAAGTTTCGTGGAAATATCTCTGCTGGTTTTAGAGTTATGCTCCGGAAATGAACCTGCTACAAAAATATGATATTTTCAGCAATGTTTCTATTGTTACAGAAAAAAGCACAAAAAATGGAAACCTTAAAATAGCAAAAGGTACTACTAGACCATAAGAACAATGTGTCTATGAAGTTTCATGGAAATATCTCTGCTGGTTTTAGAGTTGTGCCCCGGAAATGATTCTTACACAAAAATCTGCCATTTCAGCAATGTTTCCATGGTTACAGAAAAAAGTACAAAAAGTGAAAACCTTGAAATAGCAAAAGGCACTACTAGACCATAAGACTAATGTGCCTATGGAGTTCCGTGCATATATCTCAACCGGTTTTCCAGTTATGCTGCAGAAACGAACCTGGTACAAAAATATGATATTTTCAGCAATGTTTCCATGGTTACGGAAAAAGTGCAAAAAATGAAAACCTAAAAATAGCAAAAGGCACTACTAGACCATAAGAACAATGTGTCTATGAAGTTTCATGGAAATATCTCTGCTGGTTTTAGAGTTGTGCTCCGGAAACGATTCTTACACAAAAATCTGCCATTGAAAAGTACAAAAAGTGAAAACCTTAAAATAGCAAAAGGCACTACTAGACCATAAGACCAATGTGTCTATGAAGTTTCATGGAAATATCTCTGCTGGTTTTAGAGTTGTGCTCCGGAAACGTTTCTTACACAAAAATCTGCAATTTTCAGCAATGTTTCCATGGTTACAGAAAAAAAGTACAAAAAGTGAAAACCTTAAAATAGTAAAAGGCACTACTAGACCATAAGACCAATGTGTCTATGAAGTTTCGTGGAAATATCTCTTCTGGTTTTAGAGTTATGCTCCGGAAAAGAACCTGGTACAAAAATATGATATTTTCAGCATTGTTTCCATGGTTACGGAAAATATGCAAAAAATGACAACCTAAAAATAGCAAAAGGCACTACTAGACCATAAGACCAATGTGTGTATGAAGTTTCGTGGAAATATCTCTACTGGTTTTAGAGTTATGCTCCGGAAACCATTCGTACGGACGGGACGGACGGACGGAGGGACGGACGGAACCCATTTGTATATCCCCTGCCAACTTCGTTAGGCGGGGGATAATTAAAATGCAAAGCAAACTTCAATGATCTGTACCAGTCCTTTATACTGTCTAATTTCAAATTTAAAGTAAATATTGTATATAAACATTAAAGTTCTGTAGGCATCTGTCATATATATTGTGAAGTCATATTCACTGTACTAATCTATTTTGTATAGTATTTGAACTAATATACATAATTATGGTCATATACATGTACATATGTATTTTAACTACCATGAGAAAGCATGAACACATGGTAGGGAATGTACATCATAAACATTACTATAAATGTACATAAGAGAACGATGTAATATGGCTGCCATGAGGCCCAATTCAGGGTAGGTTTACCTCTGTTTGCATGATGTTTGTGATAGCAATTTAAACAAAACATTAATGGCTGCCATGAGGCCCAATTCAGGGTAGGTTTACCTCTGTTTGCATGATGTTTGTGACAGCAATTTAAACAAAAAATTAATGGGTGACACACATACATTACCACATAACGATGACTGACCATGAAATAAGATTATCACCGCTTCAGGTCAGATAGATGATGAGCTAAAAAACTTTATCACATACATTTGTACAAGGTGCAATGGTAAATCTACAACTTCTAATCCAATGAAAGGGACATCAAGCATTTCGAAAATAAACCTGTTTGAGGTTTTTCATCCTCAATACACAAGGCATAGGGTCAGGGTACTGATGAGGATGCAGACAGTGATTCAAAAGCTTTGATAATCTGTGGGTAAATAAAAGAGCAGCTGGATTAACATTGTATATTACACAAAATCCATTACAATGCCGTACAACACACATATTACTTGTGTTATACATTTACATCTAAATTGGAAAAATATACAAATATAAATAAATAAAAAATATATATAATTAATACATGTATCTATACTTTGCAATCTAGTATGATTTATGATCAGAAAATTATAACAAAAATTTTTGTGATATAAGACATTAAATTCTGTACAATAAGGCAACAATTATTTCATCATTTGAACTCTTAGGAATGTTAGCATTTAAAGTGAACAGTCGGGCAAGGATGGCTAAAGTCGGTAAAATTGTGTGAATGTATCCAATATAATTTCTTATGAAATAGAAAAATAAAATCTCTCGCCAAAATCTGTCTGCGTGCGAAGAAATTAATTTAAAGTATAGGAATCCTAAAATGTCCTCCCGGCTGACTATGTCCGTGGTTACATTTCCAAGCAGCCTCGCTTTCAATGCTTTCAACTTTCTTTACTTTAATGGTCAGAACTGGGAAACTAAGCAGAACTTGACCGTCGTGTTAATATGTGAGAACTTTTGGAAGGCCATATGAACGCATTTAGACTGGTTTTCTTTGCCCGACTATTCAAAAAAATTCTAACAGTATATATAAATTCACATGTACCGTATAGTGATGTAAATAAAACACTACATGTATCAGGTAATTAATTAACTGTAGCTAAACTACAGAATGAGAAAGATCATATACATATCTGGATTTTTGTTCATGATACAGTAGTAAATTATTGTACATATTGTAACAAAAAAGTATCACATAAGCATATAGACAACAGCTCCCATATAATGAGATAAAAAAAAAAATAAAGTTTAAATACAATACCGTTGTAGACCGAATCAGTATTAAGCACACAGGGCACTTAAAATATTGAACTAAATAAGGGGGCGCTTAAAGGGACAATTCAGTCTAAGAGTACATCAAAATTTGCACATACATTTGTACATGTATTTCGGAAAAAAATTACCAGTTCTAACCAAAATTAGATGAGTTGGTTTTACTGTGATATGTTCTTGTCTAAAACTAATTGCATCAACTCCTCAGTGGATATGTATTGTATTTGTTTAACGTACGTGACTTTGACTCCGGTATGGGAACAGAGTACATTATGTACCTGCTTAATCGTATTGATCTACGATTTGGAATTTCAACGGCACCAATCAAAATTCTTAACAATGTCATGAAATTTGTCAATATTTCTTGTTACACATTTCATAGAACGTAGAACAATACATTTATATCATATCTTGCTTAGTGGTTATGTACATAACAGAATTAGCTTCACTGAATTGTCCCTTTAATGGAAACAAATTTCGACTTGCTTTCATAAAATTATTCTACAAAGTAAGTCGTAAATAAATTTTCAAAAGATATTCATAAGGAAACCCACCGTCCTAATATTTTCAGTCTGCATTTAATTCAAAGTGAAATTGTATATGGATGGTGGTGCTTATTTGGGTTAAAAATACTGTAACTACCAGTGTTCGAAATTAATGCCTGTCCGTCTGCCCGGCAATTTTATAGTAGGGCAGACTTTTGCCATGTAACTGGTCCTTGCCTGGTAATTATAACTTTTTGGTCCAGATAGAGTACTAAAGATATATACAAAACCAAAATAGCAATAGCATTGTAGAATGGTTGAAGATAAAATTGTACAAAATAAAAATTTTGTAATTATAATGCTCCGGTTTTCAGTAAACTTTGTTGAGAATGCACAATACTAAAACAGACATGTGGATATTTAAAGATGCTCCACCGCTGACAAATGGTATTTTTTCACTATAAAAAACAGGAGCAGACGATTTAGTATTTTTCTTCAGTTACAAAAGTTACATGTACTTACTTTACACCATTACTTGTACAACCATCAAAAAGTTTGAGCTCCTAATTTTACTTCAAGTTAAAAATATGAAAAATAATTAATTGCATCCCGAAAAAAATCTGTGACACTATATCCTATATGGAATGAAGTACTGATTGCGCATGCACCAAAGGCGAAATAAATTATTTTATATTATTTTTTGTGTTAATTAGGCATATATATACACGATTAAACACCAATTATTGTTCAAATGATTAACATCATTTATGCTCTGTCGGCGGTGGAGCATCTTTAAACTACAAGGATGAATTGTAACTTTGTAAGGACCAGTAACTTTCAGTCAGGACCAGTAACTTTTAGGGTTAACCTATCCTTAGGACCAGCTGGAAAAAATCCTTATGGGAGAACACTGGTGTACGTAACTACAAATGTATTTGGGACTAGTTGTCTATATAAAATCTTTTTAAGTTTAAATATAATTATAACTTTTGGGGACTAGCTGTCTATAGAAAATCTTCTATAACTATACGGTGTATACATATTTGGATATGTAAATATATGATATGTTTGGTTCATTTCAAGGTTACAAATTGATTCATATATATGGTCATTTTTGGTATGAATTGATTAGTTTATAAGAATATCACAAGATCATATGACATTATGTTGCCTATTTAACAGATATCCAAATTACAATATAAATCTCTGTTGTTACCATATGAAGTAACAGAATATCACTAATGTCAAATGGCAAAACTCGTATATTAATTTTGTACATCTGTACATTGTATATTAACAAAAAGTCTTACACAACAAATTTAAATCTTGCCTTAGTCTAGTGCTGAAACTTCATTAAGGCTAAGGATGTAGATCTCTGTTCTGACATAATTGAAATATCTTTATTACTGTATAACCAGTTAATTGTTTTTGCGGACCAAAATTTTTGTGATTTGATCCGACAACATGAAAATCAAATAATCACTACGGGGGGTGGAGGCGCAACATCCTGGGATATGGAAAATGTAGAAATTCTTGATGGAACCGGCTGTGGATCCAAAACAATACAGAGGCCTAGCTCCTTAAAATCTAGGTAAATATGTAAAAGAGCGAGTACTACCGTGTTGGACTCGCTCTTTTACATATGAAAATCAAATGTTAGCGATTTAAAATTTTTTTGCAATATGGATTTAAGGTTAGATATCTTTCAACCATTTTTTTGTTATTTCGTAGATCAAATGTTCACAATCATAGCGATTTTATTAAAGGCTCACTACCTTTCCAAAATGACTTTTGATTTTTTAAAATGGGAATGTAAAATGAGATTGATATTTTACAGTGCCACAAAATGCTCATTTTCATAATGCGGGTTGTATTATGTTTCAGGCCGTCATCCTAATTACTGAGCATTAGTGGATTATCACTGTGCCAGATGGCAAAATAGCAGAATGAATCTTAAAGTAAACATAGATAACGCATTTGTGTGGTGTTGTAACCTTATCTTATCAACATAAGTTTTCTTACGCTATTATAGTCTTATACAAACTTTTGTTTTTGTTTTAGAAAGGTCATAGGCCTTTAAATACCTGCATTTATCACTAATATGACAGGATTATCTTAGGCCAATCCAATCCAGCCTGGGTAGAAATGTTCCCTTGTATCGTTGTGGAATTGTTTACTAAAGTCAGATCCAGGAACAAAAGGATGCTTATAGTATAACGTTGTGCCGTTCGTCAAGAAAGCAGACCACCATCCGAAGGTTCCGACAGTCATAATCGTATGATTGGTCAACGACAGTAAAGCCATGTCTGTCTCGGGCTTGTTTCCTTCCGAATAATACACATCATGGTACTTTTCGAATGTTGTTCGTGCCCATGGTATATCGTTTGAACACACAATAAAGACTGGGTTTTTATGCTTGGCACGGAAATAACTAGTAGCTTTATGTAAATATTCTTCAGTTGCTGTTGTGTAACCAAAGTCTATGAATGTCTTTGATCTCAGATAATCTCCACGTCGAACATGAATGCCTACTAGAATATCTCCGGCTGCAATGTTGCTACCACTTTGTTTTATGATACTATGTAAGATTGCTTCTGCAGTTTTTCTGATGTGACTTTGAAATCGGAAGCTATTCCTAATTTGGTATTCATAATCTTTCCAATATTTCCAGGACTGAAAATAACCATGCAGACGAATATCTTGGCCTTTGTCTAATTTTTCAAACTTCGAGTCATATGCACAGTCCCATTCATCTTCGTATTTACTAAAACAAGAACAAGCTCTGGAGTCATATTTATAAAGATCAGGCGAAGTAAAATCAATTTCAAATGTTGATCGCAGTATATTCTCTGTATCAGCCTCTGATATCATTGGAAATAGTTCTTTGTTCCTTGTAAAAGCAAACAAAAATGCATACTGGAACATTTGGTTAGCTAGTCTGCCCCGAAGTGGTACACATGCAAAATGGGGCCTATCCACTCCCTTCCAGTCATTCCAATAAAGTCTAAAGCATGTCCAGTACTGCACAAACACTATCAAAAATAATACTGTAGCAACAGCCAGGCATACTGAAAAGTTAAAAAGAAGTTATAAACAATACTGCTGTGAAAATTAAACATACTGAAAATTAAGATTAGGATACCATGTACCGTTTATTTTGATGCCTTGCATTATAAATGAAGAATTGACTATAGACCTAAACGATCATAAATTTCAAAAGTTTCTCTGAATTTGTCACTCTCAAAACCTCATTTAGTATATATATATACCCATGCATTCTTGTAAGTAGAGGTTAAAAAATATTTGTTTTCCAATATTTAAACATTGAGTTTTCATACATGTACTGATCCAACTTTCGTGAAGCAAATTTTAAAGCAAGAGATCCCAGAGGGATCTTGGTGCCCAACAAAGATTAATGTATATATGACAATTGAAAGAGGGATTGTTTCTCTACTTTTCAAACTTCAACTATCAAAATCCAATATGGCGGCCTGTCATCCATCTTGTTGACCATTTGCAGGTTCCAAAATACAATATGCACAACTAGGACACTATAGGAACCTGCATATGAAATACGAGACCAATCTCTTCTGTTCATGCTCTCTGAGAAATAGCAGTAACAAACTTCAGCATCCAAAATCCAAATGGCGACAATCAGCCATCTTGTTGACAGATCGTTCCCAAAATGCAATATGCACACCTGGGCCCAAGGGCAACCTACATATATGAAATATGAGAAATATCCCATCAGTACTTTCTGAGAAATAGTGATATAAGTTTTATAAGTTTCAACTATCAAAATCCATGATGGCTTTCTGAGAGAAAATACTTTCTAACAAATAGCGATAACAAGAATTGTAACGAATGGAAGAATGGAAAGACAGATGAACCACTGACAAAATGTGATTTCAAAGCCCACCGTCTGATGATGATGGGCTAAAAATCTAACTCTTGTCAAGTTCTTGTTTATTTTGAAAAATTGGGTCTGAGGATTGTTGCTTTAATGTTCCTCCCCCTCCCCCCCCCCCTGCCCAGCTCTTTAACAGTTCTCCGCCCTCCCCCACTTCTTCAACAGTTTGATGCCAGGATTATACCGTTAATCATGTGACTCTAGTTAATTGTCTAGCATCCATTTTAATTCATTACCTCAACTAAATCTGACAATTCTGTGTTTGCATATTACAGAGTTACCTCCCTTGTGTGTATAAGTATACATTGAGACGTTAACATTACCATATTTTGTGAGCTCAATTTGCATACTTTTCTCTGAAAAGTTAATGTTATGTGAACTGACTTCCAACATGATATATCTACTAACAAGGGCAGATTACTCTTTAATATGCAAACAAAGAAAATATGCTACAATGTAAATAGTTCAAAAATTCTCTGAACAGCCACAAAACTTCACCATCCTTGGTCAAAGGTGAAAATCACATTCACATATATTGGGTTTCTTATTTCGCAAAAAAAAAAAAAAAAAAATCATATGACTTGCACGCTTGCATTTATTGTACTTACATACAGACTTATTAAAGCCTGTTCTCATTCTGATCCGCATCCCAGCTAATTTCATTACATCTGGACTGGAAATCTACAAATTAAACCAAATGATTCATCACTATATAATAGACAAATGCATGGGTATACCTTGCAATGAAACAAAAGAAACCTTAAGAAAATGCTTACAGCTATTTGCTCTTGATTTTTTTTTTTTTTTTTTTTTTTTTTAAGAAAGGACTATACAGATAGCCCTTGAAGTAGATCAGTGATTTTTCTAAATTTGACATTTTAATTATGAAAAGTATAATTTGCTTCCATCAAACCTGTGATTTTTGAAATTTTCGTCATTTTGACCCTGTTTGGTCCTGCCCCTCTGATCCCCCAGGGGGTCAGCGTGGACCGATATGGATGTTAAAATGCTATATCTAAGGTCATAATTCTAATTAAGTTTGACTCATTTCCTATGAAAATTGAGCAAATAATGCTCAAAAATGTGTTTTCCTTATTTAAACTATAGTAAACTTGACTCCCTCCCCAGGGGGAACGTGAGACCCCTGGGTCATATTCATATATAATTCACATACCATTTCCACAATTTCAGAAGAAGATTTTTGAAATTTTAGTCAATTTACCCCTTTTGGCCCCTCCAACAGACCCCTGGAGGGAGACCATATAAGCAAAATTTCATTGAAATTTCTTCAGCAGTTTTGGAGACGAATTTGAAAATGTAAATTGCTTACGGACATATGAAAAAGGACGCATAACGGACAAAGACGGACAAAAGGTCATTTAAATTTTAATAAGACTTTGTCTCAGGTGACCTAGAAATATTAAAAAAAGAGGTAATAAACTGTTAAAAATTCTGTTGCACTATATCTTATGAAGTACTGATAGTGCATGAACCAAAAGCAAACTAAATCATTTTATATGTATATTTAACACATATAAGGCCCTCACAATTAAATATCTGTCACTGTTCAAATGATGAGTATGGTTTAACTCATATAAGGCCCACACAATTAAATATCTGTTACTGTTCACATGATGAGTATAGTTTAACTCATATAAGGCCCACACAATTAAATATCTTTTACTGTTCAAATGATGAGTATCGTTAACGTTTATGCTCTTTCTGTAATGGAGCATCTTAAGTTACATAAGAGGAATTAAACTAGAAATATGTCTGTTAGAAATTAACTGCTTGCTAACTTCTTCCTAAAACTTTAATTTCCAGTACAATATGCATCTATACGGCTCCTGCTGTGAGATATTAAATTGCACATACAAACCTGTAATAACTAATTAATAAATAACCCGCAGATATATAACACCAAGCTTATATGAAATTATCCTTATCAACAGGTGCACTATCGCTCATTACCCTTGGGACTATTGCAAGGAGATGGTTTACGTCCTTGATGTATTGTAATACTTTCCTTTACTTCAACTTAACTATAAATGTTAAACTATTTTGAACTTTGTTAATTGCATTCTTTGTTACATAGAAGTTTGTTTATTATCTTATTGATATTGATACGATAGACTTGTTTCGCTGTTGATATGATAGACTTGTTTCGCTGTTGATATGATAGACTTGTTTCGCTGTTGATATGATAGACTTGTTTTGCTGTTGATATGATAGACTTGTTTTGCTGTTGATACGATAGACTTGTTTTGCTGTTGATACGATAGACTTGTTTTGCTGTTGATACGATAGACTTGTTTCGCTGTTCAAAATTGTCGTCCGATACAGCACTGTCCAGTCTCTGTGCAAGTGGTGACTTATAAATTACCTGTGTCATGCTTGAATGCCTTTCTGGTCAGTGGTGTACATTAGATCTAGAGCTCATGCACCTCAACTGATATTTATAAAGTTTTTTATTCTGTTTGCTTTTCTTACACAAAGGCTGGTGTAAATCAATAAATATATTAGATTATTAAAACCCGTCTATCGGTCACAGGGGCTAGTAAGAAATAGTGCAACGTACACTAAGGACCTAGGATGATGTGAAATAAATCAAATATATTCTACTAAATAACGCTGTTAATGTCTTTTGTCTGTACTAAAAGTTAATAAATATCTGTTTCGTCACTTTCTTTTATTGACTACATAAACCTGATTTACATTGTGTTGTTCCCGAAGTTTCCAAATTTGATTAAATGCTTAGAATATCGTGACCGATGCAAGAGTTTATATGATACCCCGCTTGAAGTTTACACAAAACGAATGTGTTTAGCAATGTCTAATGTCACTTCTGTTAATTTACAGAAGAACATCGCTGACAGGTATCTCTTATATTTGAAAGGTTGGTGTCACTAAATCACAGCGAAATCTATTAAACGGTAAAAGACATTGACTTCCGGTACATGTATCACGTGCGCAGTTGGAATCTGCGCATAGCGGATGTACACAGACTCCGAACCCAACAAGAAAAACAATAGTGCGAGGGTACCCTTGCACTAAAAACATAAATCAACATGCATGTTAACTATGTATAATAATAGTGTAGCAGCTGATATAAAATGTAGCGGCCAAGCCTGGATTTCGAACCCAAGACCTCCAAACACTATAGCCGAATGCTCTAGCCAACAACTGAGCTTACCTGGACACCGATTTTACACTAGTATTTTAATGAATGTCCTTGTGCGAACTGTGAAACTATTATGGCCAATGGCTGTACATATATAGTCATGTATGTGCAGTATTGTGTCTAAGTGGGTAGAAATTATATATTTTTGCTGAATGGGACAGATTGTCTCCCCTTGGAAAGATTAGATTGAGGGAACTGATTGTCTCCCCTTTACCGGTAATTAAAGAAGCTACATGTATTAGAGTCTACTAGCTGTCAATATGAGCATATTTTATTGCTATTTTATATTTAACAGTGTGATCTTCTCGTGAAATTTAGTTAAGAACTAACTGTTTTTAGGCCAGTTATTTATTTGTCACTCAGTATAATATTTGAATTTTGACATTTGGAGAAATAAAATATCTGACTCATTTTGATATACCTATATATTTTGTACGTAGATAGATGATAACGACACGCACACTAGTTGTCCTCGTGCAAGCTTTACTCAAAATACCCTGATCGATTGGTGGATTGGTGCACGTGTGGTTATTGTGACTTTCCTTCAGTTTTAATCTGTTTTTCTTGATGTCCATTTAAACTGGACAAAACCTTATTTTTGATGATTTTACGTACCTCACGACAGCGTTGATGGAACAAAAACAAAGCCGGTGAAATGGTCACAACCTTGAACATGCGGGGCTGTGGTCAAGCACAGCAACACACAGACGATTTCCGGCCAGAGTTGTCTTTCCTTGCCAAAAAAAACTACAACTGTACTACAGTATTTGTACACTAACCACATTTATGATATTATCTTTCGGACAAATGACGGAACTGTACAGCACAATATAATTATTTTTCTGTATTTAAACGAAACTGTTTCATTTTGGGATGCAGTATTTTGGATAAAAATATAGTTTTAGGACAGAACATATGGGGGCAAGTAGAGTTAGTTCCCTTAGAAGAACTCTCAAAATGGCGTCAACAGCACTGCTCCGTTCTTGCAGGGGTAAATATATTCATTTTAATGTTAGTAATATGCGTTTAAAACTTATCAACAACTAATAATTAAATTTTGATTGAAATCTTAAAATGATTTATCAGTCCATGTTATTCTAAAACTCTTTAAGTGATGCTTTATTGTCCATTTGTTTCAAGGTCACTCGTGTAATTTTCGGCTGCTTCGATTCGATGTCATGCATCAGCTGTTTGCGGGTTTTATAATATTCTTTGAAGTTACGTTATGTCTTTATTAATTTTCTGCATCAATCAGAAGTTGCTTGCATGTATTCAGTTTATGCATGTATCAGAAAAATGGCTCACGTGACGAATTTCGACTGTCCTCTTATAAGCGATAATATATTTCATAAATCACCTGTGACTAAGGAAATGGGTAAATGTTACATTTTTTTTTCTATCATATCATGGATATTAGCATACGCAATGAGAGAAGACAAGTATTGGCACACAAAATACTTAGATATTTTTTATATAATTGATTTTATCATTGTCACAAACTATGCTGGCAGATACGTTACCAACAAATAAAAGCATGTACACAATTGATATATTTTTTAATTTCCATGTTTTGTTCGTGATAATGAACTTTATTAATATGTATACTAACTTTTACTTTTATGACATGGACACATCCATTAACAATGAAATGGACAGGTGCGATCTCATCTTGAAAATATACATGTTACGCAACGACATCAACAGATACGTTACTACTATTTACTTGATTACATAAGATGCCACTTTCCCACAGAAAAAAATTCACATCACAGTTTGAAAAGTATATAATACTAAGTGTTACAATGTTTGTCGTTATGGTGTCATTTCAATGATGAGAGGGGTTAGTGTCGGTCAGTACGTTACTGACAGATACGTTACGGAAAAATACCCATATCAAGTTAAAAAACAATTTTAGATTAAGCTGAAAATATTTCAACCTTAAAGTGTACACGGAACGGAAAATAATATTTAGATATGTTATTCTCTTTGATCTCCTGACAAGAATGTTGAAAACCGCATCAAAATCGGCCGCTTCAGTACCCAGATACCACCCTCCAAAGTGCTCGGTTTTTTACCTGTATATCGACTGCTAATCAGGGAATCGGCCGCTCACGCTGATTCGGGGAATAACCGGATGTGACGTCACGGGGACAACGGCAGTTGGGAGATTGAATTTATGATATATAATTCGTATATAGCTGTAACAAGTCTCTCTTCCTTTTAAAGCTACCTGTACATGTATACCGACATGTGTTATTTTAACAATCTTCAACGGTACATTTTTTGGTCATATAGATTATCATTATTGGTATTCAATAATGATCGATATTGACCAAAATTCACTAAGAATGCATATCCAAAATCTAGCAACTATCAGAAATATCAAAATTCTGACATTGTGCATTATATTTGCATTGTTCTTTCTCAACATGCGTCGATATGCACGATGTGTAAAATGTCATACATGTAACCAGAAACATATATACAAGACAACACTATATGTAGAGGTGACCTTTGACCCCTTCTAATTACCATGTCATCGTAAACACTCGACATGTTGTACCAAACTGATAGTTTATTTCTGTATCCGACGTCTTCTAACCTGGTAATAGACGCCCATCCACCACACTGTAATAGACGTCTCCTTAACCTTGCGTGCCCCCTCCTCGTGATCGACACTTGACAGGTACAAGGTGTGAAGAAGAACGCGCAGAAACTTCACCAGCACAAACACGTGCGAAGCGCGCGGAGAAATATCTACATCTGACAATCACAACACTGTATGTGTATTGTGAGCGTACTGAAAGCATTATAGGATTTCTTACACAAATAAACCTTCTACACATCAAAAAAGTATGCCTTTAACCGTATGTTGTGTATTTCCATAGGACAAAAACAGTCCGCGAAATAAAAACCCTTTTATAAATTCCAATAAACCCCAACGCAAAGCATTCTTAAGCAGTTTTTTTTGAAATACCTAAATCTCTTTTTGTTTGACAAAATGATCCCGACATCTTATTCTTTCTAATTATCGGCACGTGCAATGAATCTCACGTCCATGACTCTCATCCATAAAAATGTTGTGGTGCTGAGACAGGGAGGATTATGGGTCGAGTCACGTGACTACATGTTTCGCGACCTATATCGAAAAACTGTCAATATTGCCACATAAAAGCGGCCGGATGAACAAAATCGTGGCTATGTGAAAGGGTCTAGGATAATGGGTCTGTAGAACCGGACACAGTCACCTAGATCAGAATATCGTTGCAGAGCTCGTTGAAAAGTAGTCCAGTAAGATATGTATGTATGTAATAATATATATCAATCCTCTACAACTGGAGATCAACATATACTGAAATCATGAACGATCGGTAATAAGGATATATATGGTTATAGATATAGACTAGGTTAATTGAAGTAAATGGCTTATTGGGCTTGTGTTCTGTACAGTAGCAATACTAATGGACAACACCTGGAAATGAAAAATCAGTTCACATCAATAATGTTCTTAAAATATTTAAACTTCACTTTTAAATTGTGTCATAAAATGTATTATTATAATAATAAGGTCTTTGATGCTACGGCGATTCCTACTTTAAGCAATTTTTATAGAAAATCAAACAAAAAAGCAACCAAACCAAAATATATTCAAATATAGTTCATCTAATAGAACACGCTCAGATTAAGTGATAGACGTCATCTCATTGCTTAATTGGATTTTGGTCCTTAATGTACAGAATCCCGGCTTCAGTTGCGTAACCTTACACTGAAGGAAGATCGAGATAAGTTCCATGATCAACTTAACTTAGCAGGAATTCTTGTTTATGATATTGCTTGTATTACACTTTGAAAACGGAAAAAATATATCATTGTATGCATATTTTTTTCTCAGAATAGTTACGAGGGGTGTTCCAAAATTATTGTTACTTTGGTGATTTCTCTTTGATAGAAGTAATTCTGTTCATTTTACTTTGCCCTGTCCCTCGAAGTACACTGCATTTATGCATCGTTTCAACCGATCGATCTACTTTTGGAAACAGTTTTCTTACTCTTGAATAGGTATACTCATAAGATACTAGTAAATGGCAGAGCCAAGGGCATTTCTTGATTTATATTTTGTTCCAGACAGGTGAAATTTTAGTTTGGCGAACAAGAAAAAGTCAAAGGGGGTCAAGTCTGGTGAATATGCAGGGTGGGGGAGGACAGTGATCTTTTCTGCTTTCAAAAACTCCGTTACAATGCGCGCCTTGTGTGCTGGCGCATTATCATGTAAGAGCCTGAGGTACTTCAAACCTGTCTGTTGGCGGCGGCGTTTGTAGACTTTCTTAAGTTTTCGAAGTACAACGTCTCTATAATACTTCGCTTTGACAGTTTTGCCTTTTGGAACAGGGATTTGAATGATTGGACCCTTGGTATCAAAGAATATGACATACAAATCCTTCCTTTCGGTGCGTATTCTTTTAGCAATGCTAGGGCGCCAAGCGTTTTTGTTTACCCAGATTCGATTAGAGCATTTTCTTTTGGGTTCGAAAAAATACACCCATGTTTCATCACTTGTGACCAAATTATCAAAAGCCTTTTTGCTGTATTTTGGGTAATTCTTCAATAAGGGTTTGACTTTATCAACCCGGGACCTCTTTTGGTTGTCAGTAAGTAAATGGGGTATCCACCTGGCATTGATCTTGCCCAGCTTAAGATGTTTCTTTAAAATGCAATGAATACGTGCTAAAGACAAGCCTGTCATTTTAGCTAACTGCCGGACAGTGTACCTTGCATCTTTTTCAAGGATTTGCCGAATTAGTTCAATGTTATGCTTTGTTGTTGTTGTTGCAGGGCGACCTGTGTGGGCAGCATCTTTCGAGCAACCCACCGACAAATAGTCATATATGACATTTGACCCTTCCCATATATATCACACACCTCACGATGAATATCCACCGGCTTTAAGCCAAGTAGAGACCTACCTTTGATATAGGCCCTAATTTCAATTACGTTTTCAACTGTCTTTCCAACCATATTTGTATAGAGTGTAACGAATGCGCTACAAAACAATGTACACAGCGCCAAGGTCAGTGTAATTGTGAGCGAGATATTTACCTATATCACGCTTCAGATATCACGCTATCGCCACGAGGTAGTTTTAAGCCCATTTAGCACGATTTCCACGAGATATTGCGCAAGTAACATTAATTTCGGAATATCCCCCGTACGTTCATACAGCCGATATCTAAAATATTAAATGGTCAGTTTTGTTCGTCCACTTCAAATAGTGTCAAAGATAAAAACACGGGACATATGTGGGATGGTATCCGGTCGTCCATTTACAAACATCCGATCGCTAAGATTGGTTCCTCTTGGGAAAACAACTGTAAACTGATCGCATCTATAAACGGTTTTATCTTGATGGTCAAGCGTGACTTCGGACATATACATCAACCTTTATTTCCTAGATTCATCACGCGCCCATTAGCGATATTGACTGACCAACAGATGACCAACGCTTTCGATCGATTATAATCAAGACTCTATTTACTGCTAATTTAATTTATTTGCAATGATTTACTGTTCAACCTTTACGAGTTTCATAATTGATTGCCCCTGATAAGTAGGACACTAGCCCGACGGATTCAGCCTCCGGGTCAAAGATTGGGCTCTATAACTTCTTTCGCATGGGTAAATATATTTTGTAGTGTAAATTGTCTTTACGTTTGAGTGTCCTTACTCTATCAAGATTCTATAAATGTTCCAATCATGTAAGTTCATACATTGTATTTTATACAGGGATCCATAGACTATTCCATCTATCTACCTGGTATACGTTCATGAAATTATTTAGTTAATACAAAATGGGAAAAAGTGCAGTATGATGTAGCATTGATATGCTTACATGTATGTCTTATGCCCTAGAAGAAGCCGACAAAGAATTCGACAGAGCAAGGAGAGAAATGGAAAAAAGGAATAAGATAGATCGATGGGACATTTAAGATCGTATAGCAGCGAATCGATAAGGGCGTCGATGATATTTTGAAAGCTGTGGTTTCATGGTCAGGAGAGTGAAAGGAATTTTCACATGACTAAACAACATAGGAATAGAGGTTTGGTATGGAAAAGAAGAATGGAAGACACGGAGACGAAACTGCTAACATATATAGGTAGGCACCTGAGAAAGTAAAGCAACATATATGTTCCGTATTTGCATATTACATATTTATCGTCCCTGCCCAGCAGGTAGGGCGTTAGAATATTACCTGCTGCCCCTATTGCAAGATCGTAAAAGGCGACTTAATTTAGATCTTAAGATCTTATCTTTTGTCTTCTTCCTAACTGACTTTATCTTTCCTAATGCCTCCCTTGACACCGCCTCATTTTTGGCCTTGAGTTGAGCGTTCGCTCCTATGAGGTAGGCGCTGGGTTCTGTCCCATGGCCGAGACACATCAAAGTCTATAAAAGTGGTAGTTTCTGCTCCTGCTTAGCGCTCAGCATACAGGGAGTGGGACGACTGGTTCGCCCGTTGTCAGTATAATGTGACCAGGTGGGGTGTGTTACTTGGTATCTTCGGCAGCATGCTTCAGTGATATAGCACTATAAAAAGGGCAACAGTTCCAATATACAAGAAGACACAACACTAACATACCGCAGTGTCCCAAAACACGTATTTCGCACTTCACACACGCTACACACTGCATACATGGGAGACCGTCCTTTCATGACCATGGCCATAAATAGGACGTTAATATAATAAATAAAAACAAGAAAATTACGGATAGGTATTGATTGTGCACCATTTGTTTGAGTATTACGTCATACTTTTCAGAGAGTGGAATATAACTCTGAAATGGACAATCAAGACACATCGAAACAGTACTGTTTCTCAGAAAAAAAAAGTTCAGGACAGTGAGAAGGGAAATACCAAAAAAGGGAATAAAAAGGGACAAGTAAAGGATGCCGAAGTTTATAGTAAAGTAATTATGTTCCATTTTGTAGAGAGATTTCTCGGAAACAAAAGATTCAAACAGTTGGACTCTGACTCAAAGAAGTTACCTTGTAGTTGTAGAATTGAAGAATATCCTAGAAAACCTTATAATGCCCAAATACTTGATGCGATAAGTTTTACTGTTGTTAACACTATCACGGGCATGTCAGTGTCCTCTTTTGACAGACTCGAGCATGTTTACGTGAAAGCGTCGATTTTGAGCAGAAGCCAACAAAAAACTAATTATCGTGTCGGAGACGTATCGAGAATCCGGGCTAGGTGAGAGAGCCGTTTATCTCGGAGGTGACCTACTATTCGAATCAATACATTTTGGTGGCGGTAAAAAAGCACAGCGTAATTACTATCGATTTTACTAACTCGCGTAATTTCTAGTGCTATGTCATTGATAATGTAGGCAAATATACTTAAAACGCACCAGTGATTGGTCATTCTATCGATCACTGATGCACGTGCTGATTCTATTTATAACACTCGACATTTGTAGCCTATCCTACTAGATACTCCGTTCAATGTATTTTGGTTTTGTATTTTGATGTCATTGACAAAAAGCCAAAAAGATAAAATTCGATTGACAATTTTCCGGAAATTGTAACGGAAAGTGTGCATGTCTGTGATATGTCCATGTGCATGTCTGTCTGACGTCCATTTTGATAAGTTTAAAAGTTTACTTTTTCCACTCATAATGCGATAATGGCGTTGCCGTTTGCAACGTTGTTTCTGATTAGCTGCTACAACGGCGGAATGATTTCATAGAAAAAAGAGTTCCTCAATAAATGAAGAAGTGATCTATTGTAGATAGTTAATTTGAATAGATTTGATTTTTTAGTTATGGAGATATATAACACAAACATCTGATTGTACTATTAAGTCGGCCATATACCTTTGATTTGAGATTAAGAATAACCGACTTTTACTACTTTTACATTTTATAATAAGCGTGCCGGCTTTGTTTGTCCGTCTATTTGAGACATTTCACAGCCCCGTGACACTGGAACACTCCATACAGTAACAGAAGGAAAGATCTAAGATTAGCGCAGACCAGAAAATATTTTCATGTAAGAAAAAAAAACTTGCAACATCAATGGACTAAACCTACATTAACATGTCAAAAACTGTATACTTAGAAATGGATATAAATGATATAGTGTATAAATGCATTGCCATGCCCTATATACCATTAGCCTGCTATGAACTGGTTCATTTCATCAAGTTGTATATTTTCGTTTATTCTCCCAAAGACTACGAACAAATGTTTGAAATGTCTTTTTCAAATGTTGATCCATAATATATTATGCATTGTATACTACATATTGCGATAGCTAGAAGAACATTTAAAGAAATTATAATTCTAAAATGTCAATCTCTCTGCCTAGTTTTATACTATTTACGTCCACCATTGCTACAAGCAGTGAACAAAACTTTACCAATCCCACTGTTTCTCTATATGCCTGTTTTGCATTTGGATGAAATAAAAAATTTGAAATGTTCTCTCGTCTATTTGTTTCTGTCACCTGTTATCTGATTTCCAATTATTTTCTGTCAATAACAGATCCAGGCCATTTACCAGTGATATAAGACACTGCCGATATGGGAAACAGTAAGTCAGTGTATTGTCACTTCCAAGAGAAACATTAAGATTTCTTATTAAACTTTCAATTATTTTGTACCTGATGTTCCTGAGATATCCTGGCAGAGAAATTTAATGGGTACGATATTATTCTAATTTCAGACATTGTGATTTATATGAGTAGTTGCATTGAAGGGGAGGTAACTCGAAGAAAAGAAGCGGTATGAGAGGCTAGGAGGAGAAAGAGGTGGATAATCGCCCCTTAAATTTATTGAGTAGGGGATATAAGTACTGTCTAATTCATGTTTTTGTCACCCTCCCCACTTTTTCACATGTATTTAAAATAGTGCATTTTTTTATCTTTTATGAAGGTGATCTATCGCACCTAGCTTAGCTTGTCAAAATATTTTACCCGTGTCCATAAATCGAATGATAACTTGGATCTCATGGATAAGTCATGTTGACAAAACTAGGTGATTGATGGCGGAGAAGAATTTTATAAATATTAAGTAATTGTAATATCATAGTTATAAGTCCTCACTGAAGTATATATACATTTTACGTCCGTTTCAAATATAAAGTATCGCTTGTCTACCCCGGATGTCACAGGAGTTACCATATGTTGGTAAAGACAGGTCTCCGGATCATACAGGTTTATTCTTATACACATTAAGGAAAATGTCATAAAATTACATCAGAATAAAGAGGATTCGGATTATAAAATGGTCGGGTTTTGTACTTAGAAATATTGAAAATAATTAAGAATAAACGTTTTACTACTTTTAGTTAAATTCCTAGTAATAGTACATGTAATCATAATGATAAGTATACTGTACTGAAATCAATACAGATAATGTGTAGCCGTTATAATATAAAGGACACTAGTCAAATTACTAGTCGATTATTACAAACTGACATAGGAAGCTTATTATTGACATTAAAATGGCAACATCTTTGGGTTTTTTTTAATTTGTATTTTTTTATTTTATTTTTTTTTTTTTTACTTTTTTTTTCGGACGGGGTTGTTTGTTTTGTTTTGTTTTGCTTTTTTCTTGTAGATAGGATTATAGTTAGATAATAGTAATAAAATACAACTGAGGTGGTAAAAAGGAACAGTTTATTTGGAAGCATGATACAGAGATTCTCACCAAACCTCCTAGTATAACAAATATATCAACGTATTGAAGAGCACAGGGACTAAGCAAGGATTTCCAAACCAAGGGCCAGTGTAATATGTGCATGTATAATGATAGATTAAATGTGAAAAAAAGGTAAACAATCTCGATATTAATGTTTTTGTAAAGTCAGATCCAGTCAAACAAACGTTCCATCTACTTGCCATAGACACTTGTTAACACAATAGCATGGTTACTTGTTTTCTTTAAAGATGCTCCACCGCTGATAAATGGTAATTTTTCACTATCAAAAACAGAAGCAGGCGATTTAGTATTTTTCTTCAGTTACAAAAGTTACTTACTTTACACTATTACCACCATTGAAAAGTTTAAGCTTCTAATTTTACTTCAAGGTAAAAATGTGAATAATAAATTAATTGCATCCCGAAAAAATGCCGTGGCACTATATCTTTTATGGAATGAAGTACTGATTGCGCATGCACCAAAGGCAAAAATGAATTAATTTATATTAGTGTTTTGTGTTAATTAGACAGATATATACACGATTACTCACCAATTATTGTTCAAATGGTGCATATCATTTATGCTCTGTCGGCGATGGAGCACCTTTAAATTTACAATTTTCCCATATTTTGCGAAAATATACAAATTCACAGTAATACTTAATGCAAAGACACTTTTTTTTACTTAGGTTTCTTCCATTACACAAAAGAAGTGATAGCCATGCAAGATATCACTAAAACATGGTCTAATACCACAGGGACCTGGCACGAAATTTTTTTAACCAACAGTATATATCTATATATTATAGTATCAAGGGTATGAACTCGGCGGTCGAGAAAAACTGACTTATTTTCTTAAAACCGTGATTATTTTAATAAATGGGCTATATACAAAATTGATGCATATCTTACCTTAAAGAGAAATAATTTATCTTTCCATTGAGTGCATGATGAACAAAATTGGCCAAGTATTGACGAAGTTATGGCTTGATGAATCGGGAAATTTACGAAAAATATGCTAGGTAGACATTTCCCTGTCCGGTCGAAATGTCGTTTCGGCTCTAATGGGTACCTCAAAAACCAAGCCAAAATCACAAAATCTACGCTTGTGGTGATAAACAGTACCCATAACTGTGTTCATCCACAATCTCCTTTGGAGGTGTCATGTGCCGTACTTTGTAGAAATTCCGTTTAAACATTGTGTAGCTCACTTACTTTCACCATCACCGCCATGTTCATTTATTCTTTGGAACGCTTCTCGATTTTACATATCGTTACTACATTATGCAAATTTGAAGTGTTGTGCTTGTAGGTAAAATCGAGAAGCGTTCCGAAAAACAATTGAACATGGCGGTGATGGTTAAAGTAATTGTCACAGTAATACTTAATGCAAAGACACTTTTTTTTTTATTCTTGGGTTTGTTCCAGTACACAAAAGAAGTGATAGCCATGCAAGATATCACTAAAAAACATGGCCTAATACCACGAACTCTCGATCAGGGCCTTAATTTGGGGGGAGAAATAAACCGCAACACCGGTTGTATCACTTGCTCAAACTGACATAATTTTATAAAGATACAAATGTATGACAGCGGCATGTAAATACGTGATTGGTATTATTTGAAAAAGAAATAAAACATTTGTTTAATACACATTATTTCGATTAGTTAAAATATTTGGTTGTCAGTTTCTGAAACGCGGACTTAAAATAACGGGTAAAATTCAGCGATACACCTGCAATAGTTAGCGAGAGCTGTTCTCAGACAAATTGCATGGGTCACAGTCATGGCAGAGGCGAGCAGCGCAACATCGGGACAAACACTGGACTGTCCTATTTGTCTGGAGCAGTACCAGAGACCAAGATATTTGCCATGTTTACATTCATTCTGTGAGGATTGTCTAAATTCCTATATACAGTCTTATAAAGGCACTAGCGAGGATTGTCTAAATTCTTATGTACAGTCTCATAAAGGCACTAGCACGGACTTCCCATGTCCCGTGTGTCGTTCGCCCGTTCCGGACCTCATATCGTCCACGGAATCTCCAGCTCAAAACTTTCCTATAAATGATCTGATGGTTACGATGATGGACGGAGGTATGAAGAGGAAGGACGATATTACGTGTACCATGTGTCGTGATATTAGGGACAGTTCCGTGGCGGCAGTTTACTGGTGTACAGATTGTTCCGAAGGGCTGTGTGAAAAATGTTACAACTACCATCAGAAAAATAAGACAAACTCTGATCACAATTCTGGTCTGATAGGAACGTCGACACATATTCAGGTCAATTCAAATAATTCCATCGACGAAGATTGTCCACAACATCGTGGGAAAGTTCTAGAGGTTTACTGTTCGGACCATTCGGAACTGTGTTGTGTTGTCTGCTTTGCTACCAAACACAGAGAATGTAAGCAAATACACCCCATTGACGAATTATCTGAAGGATTTGACATTGACGATGCATGCTTAAAATTTTCCGCTGAGACGACTGAGATAGAACAAAAACTAGTAACTTTGGCATCTGTCAAGAACACTAAAATTAGCAATGTTGACGAGGAGGCGAAGTTCGTGACAACAAAAATCACAGATTCAGTCAACAAGGCTAAAACAAAACTAGACAATGTGTGTGACACTCTAATAAATGATGTCAAACAGAAGTACGAGACAGAAAAACAGAAATTACAACGTCAACATAAACAAATTCAATCTTTCGAAAAGGATGTTCAAAACTGTCGCAAGGTCATGACGTCAGTCAGTGCTGGGACGCGCCGTCAAGTGTTTATCACGTTCCAAAAGATAAAATCCCAACTCTTCAGTCACTTCAGTCAACTAAAGTCGGAACTCGCAAATGACGTCAACATAAATGTAAGATTCTACACTGGAAACTTGTTTGTTTCGCTAGACAGCCAAAATATTTTTGGCAAAGTCGAAACTAAGAGGTTTCACGCCAGGAAAACAGCCGATACCATGGCGCAGGTGGACAACCATTTTGATAAACTTGCACATAATTTGAATCTCGCCTCATATATAAATGCGATGGATGATGAGGTGAAACTTGTGAAAGTTATCACGGACAAGGATCTCAGCTATGGTGTCATCAATGAGTTCTGTGGAGGGACCTTTTTACCAGACGGACGGTTTCTTATCGCTGAAGATTCTGATGAAAACAGACTAGTCTTGTTTGACGAGACGTTTGCGGTAATCACTACCATTTCTGTGGATGGACGGCCAAATCACGTTACAATGGGAGCGGGCGATACCGACATCCTTGTTTGCATGAAGAACGGAGATGTAGTCACCTATACTCTGTGTGATGAAGGAAAACTTTCAAAGAAATTTAAGTTCACTATTTTCCCTCCTGCCTGGTCTTTAGTAGCATTTGACAAAATTTTGATAGCTGGAGGAGATGATATCGTCAGCACTTTTTCTATGAAAGGATATAGAATCGACGACTGTACAGTGCATGGTAAAGTTGTGGTTGTCGCAAAACACGACACGAATCAGACTTATTATTACACTGACGGGAACAGCGTGGTATGCAAAAGGCTGGCGGGAGAGCAGGTGTTCCGACATGACGCCGGAACACTTGTATTTGGGACGGCTGTAGACCGACAAGGCAACGTATATGTTGGATACCTGAATGAAAATGGAAATAAGGCCGGGAGTATTTACCAGATATCTAGCGATGGCCGACGCTCCCGGTTTGTAGTTCATGCCCTTCACAGTATAACTGAAGTCTACTCCATTATATTTCATAAAACAAAGCCGTTATTTGTAGTCGTACCAAACGGTCCGAACTCGGTTTTGGAGGTCTACGAGTTCGTTCGATGAATACAGCTATGAAAAACCGTGTTTAAATAAAGAACAGTTAGTTTCATTTAATATGTTTGTTATTTGTAATTTCTTAAGTTATTTCAATGTCAACACTTTGGTGTCACGTCTATTATGCCTTAACATATTAGTATTCTCCCATTGCTGGAAGGTACCTATTGTGACGTCTTTTTTTGCGAGCGACTTCTCTCTAGAAATATGACCTTACGTTTATCAACACATGACGTCACAATCAATACCTACACAAAAGGGCAGTTAACCCTGTATTCTCCCATACTTCACAGGGATATCCCGTGGTTGATAGGGAAAAGATATCTCTATCTTACACAGGGGGTGTAAGACAGCTCACACGCGCTAGACAATAACGTGACGTCATCAATACATGCGGCGTAACTGCGGCGTGCATTGTAGATGACGTCATCAATTTTGACGCACAGCGACGTTCCTGCGGTAATGGCGCGATAAAAAGGCTGGAAACCAAGTGGACTTTCGTCATTTTTTCTACTAAGTATAGGAGAAAAAAGAATCTTGCATGGGTCTGTGAAGTCGGCAAGCCTCGGGTTGACCGGCCAAAATATTTCACGAGGGTTAAGATATCCCTGTCCACTTCACAGACCCATGTAAGATTCTATTAGTCTTTTACCGGGGTAGGGAAAAGACAGCTCACGCGCTAGACAATGGCATGACGTCATCAATACATGAGGTGTCTATTGTCGGCGACGTCATTAATTTTGACGCACTGCGGCGTTCCTATGATTGCGGCGCTTTGGAAATGTTTCTAAAAACTGCATTTTCACAATTTTTCGTGAAAGTATGGGAGAAAAAGAATCGAACATGGGTCTGTCAAATGGACAGCGATATGTCAACCCTCATGAAAGATGTTGGCCGCCAACCCTAGGGTTGACCAGCCAAAATCTTTCACTTGGGTTGAGATATCCCTGTCCACTTGACAGACCTATGTAAGATTCTATTAATGTAGAAAAACGGAACACAGTACCGCTTGTATAATGGGTTGATTTGTTGTGTGGCGTCTTACCGTCTGGACAGCTAATAATAATGATGTGCTAGGCTTATATATAATTAGTAGTACCCAGGGAAAAACCACCGGCTTTCGAACTAACGATAAGGTGGTGGTTTTCCGGGATATTTTAGCCATGGCGGCCTGCTGACAACTAATGGTGTTGACGTAAACACTCATTCTTGATATTCAGCATATCAAGTCGCTGTTTTAATGTTGAAAATAAAGAATCATTATTGCTATCTTGATGTCTCAATATCCGGATCTACAGATATTCTTTAAGTGTTTTTCTCCAATGAAAAAAAAAGAAAAGTTGTACACGTCCTGTGATAGTGTCATTTAGAGTTATCCCCCATGGTACATTGCAAAGTTTCAATATTGACCAAGAGAGAAATCTGTAGAATCTTTATTCAAACTTTACTACGTATTTCTATACAAAATTATATATTAATTCGATTTTTTAATTGCATTATAATTATTACAGCCAAATCACAATAACTCGTAAGGGCGATGTAAAGAGCGAGTATTAAAATTAGCTCTTACCCTCAGAACTTTGTGTGGATATATATACAATGAATTTCGAAAAAAATACAACCTGACAAAAATGATACCTCGTACTAAGATGTGGGGTGATCTTGTACATAGGACTATGGCATCATATGGTATAGCATAAAGTCATTACCATTTCTTTCGGGTAAACAACACTTTATTATTATTTATGTAGCTGCTCTAATTAAAGATTAACCTAAAAAATATGTTTTGGAGATATAACACACAACTCTGAGTGTACTCTAAATAAGCGGTTTATGATGATAGTATATTCAGATTTTTGTGTTATATATCCATAACATAAAAAATCTATTCAAATTAATCCTTATAATTCAATCTACTAAAGATAATCTCTTCAATATTTAAAATCATTTTGGAACTCTTTTGTCTATGAAATCATTACGCCGTCAGCCAATCAGAAGCAACGTTACAAACGGCGACGCCATTTTTTCCTTTATGGGCTGATAAAGTAAATTTTAAAGCCAATGAAAATGCTCGTAAGAAGCAAAATTGAATTATTTGCTGATATAAGTCGAGTACATATATTGCAAGTTTTCCTCTTCGACACACACACAGCCGATTTTTGCGAAGAAAAATTATAGGTATATTGCGACTTCCAGTGTGATGTATATGTATATGAAACAATCTTATAGTTAGTTTTTGTTATTGTCACAAAAACGAGTGTGATACCTAGTCTTTGACATTAAAGCTACTAATCAATATAGACTACCCAGACCGTGATACCTTCTTGTCGTGGTTGAATGTGAATGTTTTATTAACTTATTTACATATAGTATACCAGTTTGTATGTTTATCCGTTTCTTTTGAACATACTACGTTTTCCTTTATCTAAAAGTTGGTATTTGTAATACTGTTTTACGCCTCTTTTGAACAATAAAATTGTTAGGTGTCTTGTCGACCCTTCGTGGTCATAATCTCGAATTTTAAATGTGCCGCCTTAGTAAGTTTTGGCACTACACATTAACATGTTTAAACAATAGTCTGAAAGGAGGTGGTTTTACATAACATAAAAACAGTTTGTCAAATCCTCTTTTATGCACTGAATTATTGTATCGTATGCATTATCCATACTATTGATTATATGATATTATATACATATATACAGAGAACAATTGTCTTGCTTTACAAAAAGATTGGGATTTAAACAAGTTAAATGTAAATGAGACACAGTATTTTTAAAAGACTTGAAGAATGTGATCAGTTATAGTACATTTGTACCTGAAAATAGACGAGTTATAAGTAACACATCAACTACAATTAAAAAGATCTCCGTTAATTAGATTCATGCAACATTCTAAAACCTCCACGCATGTTCCAGACTTTTGAATAAGTTTTGATCTGATCGTGATTAAGATACATCATTGTATTAAGTTTATAAATTTGTGTGAACCTAGATTTATTCTGAAATAAAAATGTATTTAACAATCGCTACAACACATACAACGTTGGATATCTAATGTGTAATGTATATCCAACTCCGTTGTCCTATGTACGTCAGTACGCACTAAGTTGTTTTTCTTTGTCGGGTATACGCAGTGTTATTGTAAGACTATTAAGGCTATAGGTGTACATACCTGTAGATTGTGCTATAAATAGCCACACGTTATATACGGGTATATCGTGTCCGACATTCACAAACAGACTTTAACATACCAGGAATTTACTTCCGGATTTACCTACTGCACACCGATTACGGCGAATCTCTCGTGGACACCTCACCCTGTCACAAACAAGTAAGTTTATCGTTACTAACAAATACTGTCTGCAATAGATTGTGCTTGCTGTTGTTTTTGTTTAAACGAGTACATGAGAATATATGTCACCAATGCCGTCTACCCTAATCACGAACATACATGTACTACTGTAAGTGACAAACAAGTAGGCATACTCATACAATACATTTTATTGTTATTTCTAAGCTACTACAGTATCTCTACTCTAGGCGTTATACTGCAATGTTAAGATACCATCCCAGTCCTACTGTACTAGCATACATGTATATAACATAAACCAGTATATTAACTACCCCTGCAGCTTTAAACTTGATATAGAACTCAAACTAGCATGTGTGCGTGGTAGGTAATAATTCTCACTTGTTACATTTCATATGAAAGTTGGAACGACGTTGTCACGTTCACACGAACAATGTCACGATTTTAAGTTCTATAAAAAGTCGTATAGCATAGCTAATGCAAAATAACAAGTTCGAGAGTTACTTTCTATGCGTTCAATTTGCTTTGATAAAGTGTCATGATATTTTCTATAACAAACATAAAACAAAAGATAACCAAAATAGTAAAACAATATTTTCCCAAGCAGCTGTCCTTCAGAGGCAGAATGTACATCTGTGAATCAATATGAATGGCTTTTCTAGAAATCAAATTAAAGTTTTCATATGACTTCGCTTTACACTGAAACTATATAAAATGTAAACAAAACCATCTAGAATACTTACAAAAACAAACATTTATCATTATATGATAAACAATATCCATGGGTTCCAGAAAAATGATGAAGAATCAATGGGGATACCTCAAATATCAAACAGATATAGATATGATGCTCAATTCATACGAGATTTTATATATATATATATATAAAACAAGTATTACAAGCTTTCATTTTTGTGAGCATTGGCGAGCAAATATTAAAACTTCGAGACGAAATCTCATATGAAATGAACATAAATTTATAATACTTTTTATTACATTACACATCAACCAACATTTCAAAGGAATTTAAGGTCAAAACGTGTTACAAAAATCTAGCACAGGCCGCCATTTTGTCACCACGTCCTCGAATCTTGACGTCACCTCATTGTTTACTGACGTCAATTTCGTAATTATGTAATATATTACGCTGACGAAGTCACTGAAGGATATCAAAAGGATTATGACCTAAGCTGGATATATGAAGTCACGAAGTTCAGTAGAATGGGCTCCTTTTTACGTTATCACCAGTAAATATCGATGTAAGCGGCCAGAAACACAAATGTATGTTTAGTAGACTTTATATTTGATTCAGAGGAAATCGCGTCCAAATGTAGTTGGTAGTTACGATATTTTCGGTCTTTAAGTATATAAGCACTGCTCATCACATTTCCTTTATCACTTTGAACCACAGATGGTAGGCTAGTGCTTTGAACCTATTTTTGCCATTGTCTTAGTTCTCTGGTTTTCCATCAAAATCGTTCATATGTGCGAAAAATTGAGAAACAGTACAAATAAAACATTAAATTTTATGCATACTTGTATAAAAATATAGCGATGTCGATGTTAGGTGATTCATGCAATTAGGATTATCGTGTTTGTATGTGTGTAGACAGACGATGTTAAACACTTAACATAATGCAAACAATATAAAATACAAATGAAGTCTCAATAGCTTTTGGGTTAAGGGTTAAGCGTTAAGGGTTAGGGTTAGGGCTAAAACAAACACCAGAGAACTGAGAAAACACTTATAGCGTATACTTCACCAGATATAAAAAAAAAAACCTTTTAGATGGCATATACAATACTAAAGTAGATACTGAAATAATCAGCATTGTGCTTTGATATTATATGCTAAACAATTCATATCAATGTATGGAAACTCCTCTTTCCTTTTTCATACTTCAATGTTGTACACTAATGGGTTCGTTTTATTCATAAATAAAATGATGCCTGATTAGGTGAAGTATCGTTAGACTGTGTTAGCCATTGTGTTATATTTAGACTTCGCGGGGATTTACAAGATCTGCAATATTATTAAAGGAATAGAAAGTGAAACGAAGTTATAAACATTTTGAGTATTGTTTTAGCAATACATGTCATCTGCCGATCCCCAATTTATTATTGTGGCTTTAATTAATAACTTTCATCAGACAACAATGAAAAATATATCCAACCAGCACCAAGTACTTAGTAGTTGTAACTTATGGGGTTAAAAGCAATGAGTAAAGGAAGACATTGTGGTCCACATATTAGTTTCTAAAAAAACAAGAACAATAATGACTTTGACCTCCACCTGATAATGATGAAAATCAAATGCATTCTAGCTGTGTTAATTTAAAAAAAAAAAATATATGGCGTTTGACCGTAATGAATAAAGAAAGGAAACGGTCAGAGCGCTGACAATCATTTCCTATAAGTAGCAACAGTTAAGAGTTATCTTTTACCAAAAATATTTGAAACGCTTATAAAAGATATTTTTATGTTTTACATGTGTGAGATGTTTTTGAAACCAACCCATCTTTTCTTGAAACATTATCTTGAAATAAGAAAAAAATGACTTAATAAATTTAAATTGAGTAACAGCGATTTTTTAGGTAATATTTTCACCATGTACAATTTAATTATGTTAACAAAATCCATCAATCTTTCAACATCGGGATACCAAAATTTGTAATATAAATAATTATTTTTAAATAAATATTAATACTTTATTGTAAAATAGAATATCTTTACACATTGTAAGTAAAATATTTTTTTAGTAGCAGTGATGTTTGTAGTTCACGTTTTGACCTCTGATTTTATATAGTCCTCTACACTTTCCTATATATTTGCGAAAATCCCCTAATGATATAGGCAGGTTTAGCGGACTAATTCAACCACGTGCTGTGTAACTGCAACAACAATCATTGTATGAAGTTTTAACAGAATCTGTCATTCCGCTCCCAAGATATAATTTCTAGAAATCAAACAATGACATTTTCAGTTGATGTTTCCACCGCCATTTTTCTGATGAGTCAATGTTACTTCCCTTCGTTACACTCTTGAAGGGAGGTTACTCTGGTACATCAGATTATTCCACTTAAAGTTATATGTGCCTTTTTTTTCATACTCACGAATCAAGATGAGCTTTTAATATGTTATTCAGCACCAAAAATGACCAACTTTTTGAAAATTACAGTGCTTTCAATGCATAGGTTTTATTTTTACATGTACAAATATTTGTTTGTTTGTTTGTTTGATTTATTAACGTCCCATTAACAGCTATGGTCATGTAAGGACGGCCTCCCATGTATGCGGTGTGTTGCGTGTATGTTGTGCGAGGTGAGTGTACTGGGAGACTGCGGTATGTTCGTGTTGTGTCTTCTTGTATAGTGGAACTGTTGCCCTTTTTATAGTGCTATATCACTGAAGCATGCCGCCGAAGACACCAAGCAACACACCCCACCCGGTCACATTATACTGACAACGGGCGAACCAGTCGTCCCACTCCCTGTATGCTGAACGCTAAGCAGGAGCAGAAACTACCACCACTTTTATAGACTTTGGTGTGTCTCGGCCAGGGGACAGAACCAAGAGCCTTCCTCACAGGGGCGAACGCTCAACTCAAGGCCAAAAGTGAGGCGGTGCCAAGGGAGGCATTAGGAAAGATAAAGTCAGTTAGGAAGAAGAGAAAAGATAAGATCCTAAATTTAGTCGCCTTTTACGATCATGCAATAGGGGCAGCAGGTACAATTCTAACGCCCTACCTGCAGGTACAAATAAGAGCTGAAAATGATTTTTGGCAATACTGCCAAAAATCATTTATTTACATCAATAGTGAAGTGAAATGAGTACATACAGTGAGACCATGAAGCCAAATTGTGGTCTACAATTCCATTACACATTTTACAATGTTTTTAGTAATTGTAAAGTGACTTCTGCAGGTATGTTTTCATTTAAACATATATAAGACATAAAAACAACAATTTTACAGTACAAAATTTTTGTGTTATAACTAACGTTTATAAGTCATCTGAAGCCATTTGAATGATTTTTACAGCTTTATTCACCAAACCCTATGGTTTTTGATAAATTAATGATGAAAAGTTATATGTACCGTAACTGGGCGATAATTTTGACATGCTATTTTTTCATCATTAATTTATTAAAAACCATAGGGTTTGGTGAATAAAATGAAGGCTGTCACACCCAGTTTCATTCATCCGTGTGGAAAGCAGTGACGATATCATATTATTTTGCTAGTCACTGTTCACTGATGCATGACTTCCTGGTTTGATTTTATAAGTTCTCCAGAGGTGTAATGGAAACTGCTGTAAACCTAATAAAAACGATTTTGTCTTTTATCTGATAACATTTATCAACTATTAAGCTGACTGTTGTCAAAATTATATATATGCACAAACTGTTTATGGGTTAAACTCAGTTTAATTATCTCAATTAAGACATAGATATGAATAGAAATATGGTTGCCGACGTCCAATATTACTTCAGTTATTTTGTGATTTATAACAAACACTTATTACACTGTGATATAACACACACAAGCAAACCAGGTCACTGGATAACCGATATGTATATTTTATCAACTCAGTTTAAAAAGAAATGGTGAGATTTGATAAACAACCACGCCAGTGCACCGGTTACATTGGTTCTGGGCGAGCTGACGGAGTGGTATTGAAACTCGCCGTTTTATTTTTTTAGAATGGTTGAATCAAAACCAAAAATGATAAATTTTGATTATTTTACTTCAGTTTTGAATTTCTTAACATTAAAAAAAATTCATTTTTTCTCAAATATCCGCTTAACTAAAGCTTGCACTGTTTGTGTGCCATTCCTTTTCTCTGAAAGACTCGACGATCAGGATACTGACACAGACTCGGTCGCGTTTTTCTTTTGTTTTCTATGTATTTATTTCATTGTAAATTTCAAAGTTCCATCAAGGTCATGCAACAGACTGTTATCACGTATGTATTACGTATCCATATAGTGATACAGTCTTACCTTTATTACCTCTTATTGACTTAACCCACTTAAGGTTTTATTCGCATTTGCTGTTCACTTTAGCATATGAATTTACATTATATGTTACGTAAGGCCAAACAAAAAAATGTCTGTTTAGGGTTACCCGACCCTATTTTATTTTTCATTTTTCTACGAAAAAAATCAAAAGTCGCGACTTCGATATCAGACTCCGGTTCCGGCCATCATTTTAGAATGAAATACACACGCACAAAAATGCCGACCTACCGACCCTATTTTTTGCCAATGTAACCCGAAATAGACATTTCTATTTGTACGATTTCTCAACCTTTATGTAATATTCACACTAGTTTTGCTTGCATTTGATCGGCTTGCAGTGTCATTCTGATACAGGTGTCGTGAGTGGTACAATACAGTTGTATGATCGATCATGAGTGTACTGGGTAGGACTCAAGACCAATACAGTTTTTATAAATGATGTTTTATTTCTTTTTATCTAACACATTGAGTTTGGAAATAACTCAAAAAATACCTTCGCCATCAGTATGTTTGAAAAGTTACTGTTTTTTTATTTTAATTTTCGACAAATAAAAGTTGTTCATGCTACCATGATTATATCACTTGTGACATTGTGTTAAGATTCTGTAAAGTAGCATACACTAAATGTTTGATCACATCCAATTTACAATGTGTTAAATCAAACCATATCTACATTTAGCAATAACTAGCCATTTTTACATCAATATAAATATATATTTATCAGTGAAAGAAAATATAGCTGTCCAAAATTAACGCGACATGTTATGGTAATTATGATTTTAAATGAAGCATATGTATTCAATTTTTATACAATTAAATTGTGGACATATGAAGAGCTGTTTATATTTGGAGCGCTGACTGTAATGTCCAATCCTTGGCAGCAATCAGTTGCATACATGATCTGGGACATTAAAATGTTTGTGTGAGAAATCCACCGAGTAAAGAACGATATCGCAAACATAATCAAAAAAGTGGAGCTGTACGTCAAAAGTTCTCGGTCTATGTTATTAACATTACTTTCGCTTTCTGTTTTAAGTAATCGACAACATTATGAAGATAAATGAAACATTTGTAGTATACTTGGCCTCTTTTCATCGTGGCTGTTAGAAGTGTCTCGTCATACAACATAACTTGTATGGTTACTTTAATATTCAAATGCATCTTTCCAGACTGAGATTCCGAAACTTAATATAGTTTCTTTTCTACGCAGTTGATATAAACATGGAAGGTAGTTTTGTGACGCATTTCACCTAGAGTACGTGTGTTTATATTTCTAAGGTTGACAATATGGCGGCGTATTATTCCCGGCATCAGAATGAAATAATTATGATACATTAGGATCGCTATATCCATCACATGTTTGGTCGTCCAGTTGAATATCTCAGCTTTTCTGACTTTTTTTTTATTTATCCCATATCGCTGGTTAACACCATGATTGTGGTTGTCGAGGGAAACAGAGAAAATACTTTACGATTACAGATTGCTAATATTACATGTCAAATTATTTTATCAAGCATGAACATGAATGAGAGCAGAAATAATGACGATATGTATGGTTGTTAACACGCTAGAAGGTTGTGTATTTACAGATAAAGGGCACACTGCAGTGAGTCACAAACATACCTGTACGATACACGTATCCACTGAACTGTTTAAAAGTAATCTAAATTTATAAATTCGTCTGCATCATGTTTGTATCACTATCACGTCTATTATTCTTTTCTATTATTAGGATTTCACACGTTGCACAAAATGTGAGTCTTCAGCATGAGTGACGGCTCAGATAGTAGTGACACAGGAAAGGTCAAAGAGGTCAAACTTCTGTCGTCCATAGGTAAGAAAGGTCAAACTTCTATCGTCTATAAGTAAGCGAGGTCAAACTTCTAGGTAAGACAAGTCAAACTTCTATCGTGTATAAGTAAATGAGGTCAAGCTTCTATCGTTCATATGTAAGATAGGTCAAAGTTCTGTCGTCAATAAGTAAAAGAGGTCAACTTCTTCAATACATAGGTACGAGAGGTTAACAAACTTCCATCGTCCATACATGTAGTAATAGAGGTCAACCTTCTATCGTCTATAAGTAAGAGGTCGAACTTCTATCGTTCATAGGTAAAAGAAGTAAACAAAGTTCTATAGTCTATGGGTAAAAGAGGTCAAACTTCTACTATCCATAGAAAAAAGATGTCAAACTTTTATCATCCAAAGGTAAGACTAGTCAAAATTCTATCGTCCATAGAAAATAGAGGTCAAACTTCTATCGTTTATAGATAAGAAAGGACCACTTCTACCATCCGTAGGTAATAGAGGTCATAATTCTATCATCCACAGGTATTAGAGGTCAAAACTTTATCGTCCATAGGTAAAAGAGGTCAAAATTCTGTCATCCATAGGTAATAGGGGTCAAGCTTCTATCATCTGTAGGTAATAGAGGTCAAACTTCTATCGTCCATAGTTAATAGAGTTCAAACTTCCTTCTTCCATATGTAATAGAGGTTAAACATCTATCATTCGTAAGTAATAGAGGTCAAACTTCTATCATCCATAGGTAATAGAGGTCAAACTTCTATCATCTGTAGGTAATAGAGGTCAAACTTCTATCGTCCATAGTTAATAGAGTTCAAACTTCCTTCTTCCATATGTAATAGAGGTTAAACATCTATCATTCGTAAGTAATAGAGGTCAAACTTCTATCATCCATAGGTAATAGAGGTCAAACTTCTATCATCTGTAGGTAATAGAGGTCAAACTTCTATCGTCCATAGTTAATAGAGTTCAAACTTCCTTCTTCCATATGTAATAGAGGTTAAACATCTATCATTCGTAAGTAATAGAGGTCAAACTTCTATCATCCATAGGTAATAGAGGTCAAATTTCTATCGTCCATAGTTAATAGAGGTCAAACTTCTATCGTCCATAGTTAATAGAGTTCAAACTTCCTTCTTCCATATGTAATAGAGGTTAAACATCTATCATCCATAAGTAATAGGGGTCAAGCTTCTATCATCTGTAGGTAATAGAGGTCAAACTTCTATCGTCCATAGTTAATAGAGTTCAAACTTCCTTCTTCCATATGTAATAGAGGTTAAACATCTATCATCCATAAGTAATAGGGGTCAAACTTCTATCATCCATAGGTAATAGAGGTCAAACTTAAATCTTCCATATGTAATAGAGGTTAAACATCTATCATTCGTAAGTAATAGAGGTCAAACTTCTATCATCCATAGGTAATAGAGGTCAAATTTCTATCGCCCATAGGTAATAGAGGTCAAACGTATATCATCCATAGGTAATAGAGGTCAAATTTCGACCGTCAATTAGTGAGAGAGGCTAAGCTTCTTTACTATAGTCTATATGTAATAGAGAACAAATCTCAATAATAGTTAGGAAGGTTATAAACTACTTGCGTTCTTTTGTAAAAGAAAAATATCTGCTTTTGGCAAGTCTGGTCATGTGATGTTGTCAATCTTACAAAAAATAGGACAAAGATGAATTTGATTAAAATGAAATTATTGTCGCTTATTGCAGTGGCAAATAGATGGATATTTTTGTCACATGAAAGTTTTTATTAACTTTCTCATTTAATTATCAGTACGATACAATGCAGTTTATGATTACATGATATGGTTTTGATTTATTCGTTATATAATATTGGCGTAGGAAGGATTGCACTGACACTGTTTTTGCCTTGTGGCGTCGGCGATATATGTGATTTAAATGCTTTACACTGAATATCTGATACCAATCGATATCATATATTCTCAATCTTAAAATCAACAAACGTTCGCAAACCTACATTCACAGGTTTTATAAGTACAAAACGTCTTTGTGTTCTAAAATTGCATTTTATTTCTCGATTATATTTTGGCAAATATACAAAGTTGGATGATTATTTTCAAAGACACATTATGATTTGTGAATTGATTTGGCTATTATTTTCAGGGGCTAAAGATTTAGTGAAGCTGGGGAATGTAACTAAGGGAGGATGGCTGAAGAGAAAGACACTACGTGGTACACAACGTCTGTCTATCGGCTCCATCGCATGTACGTTATTTTGTTTTGGTTTTTTTGTTACTTATGATTTAAGTACTTTGTAATCTAATTACATCGAACCACTCAACTATTTTAGATATGTCGCCACTTTGACATCAATCTCCAGATCAAATGTTGTCTTTTTCATAAAATATCTTGTCCATTGTGAATTAACTGTTACAGTAAGGATATCATATTGTATCCAATTTACAGTGTGAATTTTTATTTTCAATGGGTGAAGAGAAATACTATACAGGGAGGTTTTTCTGTCTAAACTTTAATATTAGAATGCTAATTTCTATAGTATACATTTTAAGTAAGAATATTAAGGATAGCCCTCATATTTAACTACACTGAGCTCCTGTTGGAAAATTGTTATTGTTTTCATTTATATACTATTGCTATAAGGTAATAATTTTATTGACGATAATACTATTATAACAATAAGATGAACCACTTTACATCTATATATCCATTCCTTAAGGGCGGACTTTGTACTGCTGTATAGCAGATGGGTGTATGTACCACTTTGAATCAAACACATCAAAAGGCCCAAAGACAGCATTTGCTCTTACGGAATATAACAGGTATTATCTTACGGAATATAACAGGTATTAACACTTCTGTTACTTTTTTTCTTAATTCGCGACCAGATACTCAATTGTCAAGTTATGTGTTCGACTCAACGTTTCATAAACAATGGATCTTATCTGCTGAAAAGTCACAATTTTTATATAACTTGTTTTCTAAAGTAGAATTTGAGAAATAGCGCTTCAAAATACAACGGTAAATGTAATAAAGTTAATAATGGTGGTGTTGATTTTGAGCTGTTGTGAATATGAATCTAATTTTACCTTAACTTTACTATTTTGACTATACACAAAAGAAACTGAAAATGCTAAATATTTTTATAACAGTAAGCATTGAAAATATTTACAATCAAAACGTTTTCAACAGGGTAACCGCTATCATAAATATTTTTATGTACATATTTACAGTAGAAAGGTTTAGAACTAATGCGTTGTGTTTCGACAAATATCAGGGTATTTCGGGTGGAGAACCAACAGAGAGACAATTGTTTTGAGATCCAGCCTCTCTTAGGAGATAACTCCCGGAAAACGTACATGTTCTCTTGTGAGAACGATGACGATAGACTGGTAGGTAATAATGTTTATACCATTCAGGTATTTGTTTTTGAATTACACAGATGTAATATGAGAAAAAATTCGTATAGGTGTTTGAACCAATTCATTATAAATTAGACCTGAAATTGTTGTGAACTAGACCCGAGATTGGTATGAACTAGACCTGAAATTGGCGTAAATTTGACTTTAAATTGGTATGCATTTGACCTGAAATTGGTATGAATTGCATCTGATTTTGATATGAATTAGACCTGAAATTAGTATGAATTTGACTTTAAGTTGGTATGAATTTGACCTGAAATTGGTATTAATTTGAACTGAATTTGTTATGAATTTTACCTGAAATTAGCGTTTTAATGATAATCCATAATTAATTTATTGGAGTTTATTAGTTAGCAGTGTATTAATTTCATTGAATCTTTGAATGATTTTCAGAAATTCTATCTTATTGTCTTCACACAAATATAAATCTGTTAGCCTGTTTCTTTAGAAATCTGCTTCTCACTTTTATTATTTTGAAAAAAACACGTATCATGTTCGACTAAGTTGGTTGTTTACCAGATAGACACATATAACTGAAGCAAAAAAAACCCTAAATAAACCTAGATTATTTATGGAATTGTATAATTGGCCCCCATACCTATACTTCAAAATATGTATTTTATTTCAGGACTGGATGCGAAGTGTATACCACGCGCTTCTCGTAGGAAATCACCAGCTGCCCCCAGAGTACGTATTCCTCTGAGTCAGTTATATGTACATATGGTATACATTTACTTCACACAATTATACACAGTTCCGTTTACAAAATAAAAATACCGAAACTTCGATTAATACAATATAAAAAAGTTAACCAGAAGATCTTAACACCTAATGCATGCCTACATTTCGATACATTGATAATTCATTATGCATATCTGAAAACGTTGATAATCCATATTAGTTACAATGCATATTTGAAATGGCAACAATAATTTGTTTTCAATAAGGAAATTTTTTTCATGTCCTTTCCATATATAGACAGTAGAGTGAACATAATGCTTCTTTTAGCTAGCAAATTATATATATATATATATATATTTATATATATATTATACATATATATCAAGATGCTTTTATCAAAATGTTTACTTAAGTGCCGTATTTTTCATACTCGCGAAAGCAAGATGAAATTTTTGTATTATATTCATTTACACATTTAACACACATTTTCAAGGAAGGATAATTAGTTTTATAGGGAACAATACTTATACTATGATCTGCATTCTTCACAAAAACAATTATTATTCCGCTGAGGAGATATATTTATTGATTTGAATAGATGTAAATTAAATCGAAATCCTCTTAAGTTGTTACCCTCCTACCTCGACAGCAAACACGTATTGGTTAAGTATGGATACGATGACACGGAGAAATCAGTGTTGATGGAAGCTCCGGAAAGCAACTACTCCAATTTACAAGTGATAAATGAAGAAAAGGCAATAGGCAAACCTCAAGTGGATCGCTACAATCCGTGGGACAGTATGTTCTTTTTTACAATATAATTTCACATTAATTTAAAATTGTATGAAAGCTGCTCTCTGTAACTTGTTGTAACACGTCAATGGCTTCAGGCTTCAAATACAAAATTTTATAAAATTTCTTAATATAGAACATAAGCTCCATTTAAAAAAAAAAAAAATTTACTAACATTTTCATGAAAAATGCATTTCTATGTATGTATTTTTGAAATTGTAAATTCGGTTGTGAATTTTTTAATTTCTTCGTAACTGTTTCATTATCCGGACGGTTGCACTGTTTACTGAACTTGAATAAATATGTTATTAGTTGTTCAAGTGAATTTCACCTCTTTCAGAACTGTTCACGGACAAGTCTGGTGATAAAGAGAGTAACAAACCGGTACGTCACGATCTTATTTCCGCATAAAACACCTCTTGATAAAAAACGTATTTTCATTTCATAAATGGATTGACTTATTCAATTCTGTATATATCGTGCAATATATTGTCAGGTATTGGCCGCTGGTCGGTGGTTTTCTTAGATACCACGGCTTTTCTATATCTGCTATAGCTGACATGTCCTCAAATGCCCAATGCCATTCCAAAACGGCTTTAAATTCTTAAAATGGGAATGCTAAACAAAAAATATCAGTTATTAGCCTACCGTTGAAACTACACTTATCACATTTTGAAAAATTTCATTTAAATAAAAGAAATATCAATTTTAATAACGCGGATCATTTCATGTTTTCCGCTGTCGCCCTTATTACCGCGCGTTACTTAACCTCCATTTTGCTGTTTTGTCGTCTTGTGAAATGAGAATTCACTATTAATATAGATAAGCGATTCTTGCATTTGTGTGGAGTTGTAACCTCAACTTTGGCCGTCGATAACTATTTTCTTATATATGTACCCTGGTTTAAAAAAGATTGGTAAACCATACAATTTAAACGTATTCCTAGTTCAGAACCAATTAATGCGATTACGGGAATTTTCAGCATTTTATAAAGTCAGTGGTTTATTTATATTTTTATATAATCTATAATTATTATCTATTCTTAAGAACCAGACGAGAGGACCTTCATCAGAAAGCGATGACCCTGTATACGTTAATCAGGTGAGGACAACACATTTAACTTTTCTTGTATTTCAAACATGAGTGCATATTTTCATAACATTTGAAAACAAATGCTAAAAACTGGACATTTTTACTCGTTGTAAAATTGGCATTGTTAGATGATTGTGCTTCACGCAAGGCTGATTTGGTATTTTAATATTATCTTGTTGTATATGTTTTTTCATTGTCATTAAAACCACATACAGTGAGGTAGAAAATTGTAAACTTTTGGTGATAAATTTGGAAAGTTTAGTGTAATCGACTTTAACTCGACAAACATCTTAATCTTGGGACAGAACGGGTACCTTATGATCAATTTATTATAATGGACATATTAAGATAAGCTTCTGTCTTTTGACGTTTTTATTATCTACAAAAATTGAAATGGTTCATAAGTAGATAGAATATTTTTTAGTTCTTTGATTTTTAAATAAAAAGGCATTTCTTTTAATTCCAACAGATCTAATACAATAAACATAAGATCTTTATTTTCTCGCTATTATGCATTGTAAACCAAATTGGCACAATACTTATATAAACATATTTGAATGGAAGTTCATGCCATCTTGTTACCAGTAAAGATTTGTTGTTAAACTCGTTTAACATTAGCTTTAATTGTTGTTTTGAAGGCTGGTCTACTATATGAGAACCAACAAGTAATAGATGAGGAGGAAGAAGAGGGAGAGGAAGAAACAGAACAAGAGGTTGGTTGGCCTTCTTCACTGTTTTAGTATTAGCAGCTTTAAAATGATCAATCAGTTTACAAAAAAAAACACCTAAAACATGACGTAATAATACAACATAATACAATGTAAAATATTAGCATGCATGTTGTGAAAAACCAGGATATTCAGTTTAATTCTGTAAATCATAATGTACTTAACCGCCAATATCATGAAAATGACCGCCCTTAAATGACCTTAGCCGTTATTTGGACGTTACACCCAACCTACCGACCAACAATCATAAACAATGCTATATCAACTTTCGCGTGCGATATTTTTCACGAATTGCACGATCAAGGCTGATCCTTGGAACTTTTGGTCCGTGAAAATGCTTTGAAACGGAAATAATGAGATTTGGAATCAACGCGAAAGAAAATTTATGGTTTACAGTAAAGGTATGAGTTTTCTCTGAAAAGAAAATGTTGCTCAAATAAGTCTTCAAGTGTCTTTAATTGGATATTTTGTAATTATGATTTAATATGATCAAGTGTTAATTACGTAAACCATGATAACTGTTAATCATACCGCTTCTGATTATCAACATGCATGTATATATAAGAGTAATTAAAAGATACTATTTTCTGACGCTATCGGTCATGTTTTCTCCTATAGGACTATCTGTTTGAAAGTTCAGATGGAAATGCAGCGAGAGCGTAAGTTTATAAACTCCTCGTATCTATTTCCTATTTTAACCCTTTTCTTTATGTCTGAGATTCATCAATTCTTGAGAAAAACATGATGCGATAACCATTTTACATTTGAACGATGCTTAAGGGATATATTTTTTAATTACCTTTGTTCCAAATCATTTATTATTCCAAAATTGTAATAACGGACCATGTGTCTGAAGTATTTCAGAATACAGATTTAGCTGAATAAAAAGAGCTTTTTGGTTTTCGGTAAATTGTTCCATACAAATGTTAAACCCTCATGATTAATATCCAATATTACAGACTCCTCGCAGACAAAGTGTTACAGACTTTCGTCGTACGTAATTCAAGAGAAGAAGGACGAAAGGTAAGTCACAGTTCTCAACATGTCGTTACTTAAAAAGCATTTTGTCATAGAGTTATGCATAATTAAAATACCCCATGCCATAATTGTTTGGTTTCTTATTTATTTAGTATATATAGATAAATATATATAGACATTAAGGTCCTCTCTGAGAAAGTGCAAATAGCATTTGTGCTCACTTACATATTTGTCATAACGTTTCGGGCCCTCTTTGCTACGAAGGCACGCAGACTTGCAGTAAGTAATATACACAGTTAGATTTTACGCATACTCTAACCATTATTGGTGCAACGATAATGAGTTTAACGTCTCACTCGCCCGTATCTATACGGCTCATTGCATGACTATGGTATTCAATGGCTCAGATTCTTATAGAATGATCATCATAACCGGCGAGAACTGAATTAAAATATATAAATTGTGACAATATGCGCCTAGTTATGCCACATATAACTTCAGTTTTATTATTTGGTTTTTGGCACTTGATAACTGTATTTTGTCATCTTTTTCCACACAGATTTTAGTCGTAAAAAGAAAGGAGACATGCCAGCAACATATCATCAAAATAAAGGTAATTTAGATTTCATTTTAATTTGTTAAATTTTAAGTTTAGTACGCTTTAGACATGTGCACTTAATTAATCATGGAACTGTAACGTTCCTGCTGTGTCGATATCTTGCTGTTCTAATTGCATTCTTGGTTGTTGTTTTTGTTTCAGGATGATGTTTATTTCATTGAGCAGACAGCCCAATTCGGAAGTCTACATGAACTCATTAATTATTACAAACAAAATGAATTATGTGGGTGCTGTATAGGAAACGGCTATAAATTCTACGATCGTTGAAGGGAAACTTACATATGGACAATGAGTATAAAAAAGGTCCAAAATCATTGAGGGGTGAAACTCACTGGACAATGAGATGGATTTCTGTGTGTCATTAATAGGACTGTAAAAAGAGGTTCTAAAAGTGTATTTAATATATCATTGACTATGGTCTATATAAGACATCACACTTAATGATGGCTACGCGCTGTATATGCCTATGCTGAAATTATAAATGCAAAAGTGATATATATGTTGTGTAAATATTCTAATATGCAGGTCATTTCTTGTGGCCTATACATAAACATGGCGCATCAGGGATACAAATTAGAGATAAGATCTTAATTTTATTCAAATGCGAAAAATCAACGGCATATTCATATAACGAAAAGAGGCATTTTTTATATTTCTTTAAAGTTGATTTTTTACTCGAGTACCTATGCTCTAATACCTTAGATTATATAAGTATATGTACAATAATTACCTCAGTGCTCAATAGATTAGACTAGGGCCCATGTAATGCTTGTAATTGCAATAATTACCAGTATGCAGTGGGCTATAGAATTCCTGGCTTTAAGTTATGATATCATATGTTCTATTATTCTCTGAGTAAAGAATATTATTGTCAAAATATCTCTTCATAATGGTTTTCTGTTTCACAATTATAAAACTGCGTGTTGTGAAACTAAACTACACAGTGACATTATATATGGTTGTATTTCAAAGTTGTATAAACTACACAGTGACATTATAATTATATGGTTTTATCTTAAAGTTGTATAAAATACACAATGATATTATACATGCATATGGTTTTATTTTAAAGTTGTATATAAGAAATAAAACGTGTCGATTTAAGCAATAAACTGTTACCAGATTGGACATACAGTTGATATGAAGACCATCCGCAAGGAAGATAAATAGAATGGCGCCCGTTAATCTGGTTACAGTTTATTGCTTATATTTCCATTACGATCATTCAAATTCAAAATTATACACGTTTATATCTTTTGAATTTCCCGCTCGCGCTAGTATTGAAGTCAGCAAGTTCAATAAACGGAACAGCCATAGCATCAGCTTCTGAATATAATTCAACACAAAACGGTTTGAAACAAGCGAACAAATGAAAACTATGTGATGATTTTTTTCAATACTTGTTATTTTGTCGACACGTATACTATTGCATTACAAAGACCGCACGATTTTATTAAAACCACTTTTTAAATCATTTGACCGTTATGTATAAACGTAAGTATACATTGTATACATTGTCAGTGACGCGGCAGAAGCGTTAAATACCCATACGCTTGACCAGATTGGAGTTCATAGCCTGATATTGCCCATCTGGTTTAACATAGATCAAACGGGAAACTGAAAATAGAATGGAAATTAAATTTAATACTATATAAGCATCACATCATGAAAATATGAATGTCCTTTGCATAATATTGATACGAATTAGGTCACTGCGTATTATGAAATAAGGTATCTAATACTATTGACATTATCCCATTATACAGATACGTTTCTTTCTGAATTTCAAGTGTCTGTAGATAGTAAATCAAAAGTAATTGACCCTCCACCCCCCACCCCCCTTAACAGTACAAATATTTTATTCCCCCAGTTGAAGACTGATGTGTAAACAAATTGTATATATACACATCAGTGTTTTGATAAGAGCTGTCAGGGTTGGGGTTTAAGTGTAGATAGCAAATCAAATGTAACAGACCCTTTTTGTTCCGCACTAACATCAATTTTATCTTACATAACTTATGTGTATGGAAGTTATGGAAGAAAACAATTATCTCGGTCTTTCCCCATAATTTTTACAGACAAGACGTCAGGGATACTGCACTTTTCTCGAACTCCTGTACTTATGGATGTGACTAATTGTTCGAGATCTTTGTTTCTAACACTGAATACAAGTGGATATATTATCTGTAAAGTTCCAATTGTTTCTAACAGGAAATAAAACAATGATGAAGCGATAACGAATCTTGCCCTGTTTATCGTAAAATAACTAAAATTCAAATCAATATTTACTTGCAAATTTGAAGATAAACATTCGTTTGCTAGTACAGACACATGGATAAATTTCTCTGAAACTGTACATATCAAAGCATTAAACTGCCTTGGCGGATATATGGACCTATGATTCTCCCAGGATTGCAGACAAATTGAATAAAGCGTGTTTATGTTCGGAAAAAAGTCCAATTAATACATTGAAGACATTTTTAACAATTTTAGCAATATATAACACTGTTGACATTTATTATATTATAGAACATTATATCAAACTAAAAAGGCTATGTAAATTGATTCCATTTTTTACTCTTACTAGTGCTACGAAAACAGTTTATGGTAGCAAATTATCATATACCTGTAAATACGTTACATAACGGTTTACCTGAAAATATTAAAATTGGATGTTCTAGGTCAATTCCGAAGGTTTTATCCTTCTCAAACGGTGTAATAGACGGCGTATTTCACGATTACTGATTTAGGAACATTCTAAATGAAGAGTTATCTCCCTTATAACAGTATTGGTAAGACATTACTTAATTTGCCAGTTTGAAAGGGGAAAGTTACAGAAGCTGAACGTCACCCGAAAATGGATATATCAGCAATATAGCGTCATTTAAAAAAAACCAAGTCGTTTAGTAACCCCGTTCACACAGACATAATTAAATACAAGTGGAAGTAAGGGACAGCAATAGTAACATTACCTTTGTCATCATCAGGTTGTGAAGGGACTTAAATCAGATGGGAAAATACCCTTATCTCTTAAATGCGCGTATGGTCAATTTTTACACCGTTTCCAGGACAAAAATATTTAAGGTTCAAGTCAAAATCAAGGGCGTTCAAACGGTAAGTTGTCTGAAAGGTTATTTCACTGCCGTCAGCAGAGACAGACACTGTTAGTTATTCCAGACAGAGACGGATTGTCCAATATCAAATGTAGAGACAGAGATTGTTAAAAATTCACACAGATAGAGACAAAGACTTCCCATACTACACGTAAACGCAAAGGCGCTGTAATGTCCCATGCAGAGGCAGACTGTCAGATGTTTAATGACGAAACTGTCAATCAATTGATTCTGGCAGACAGATTACCAAAAGCAACAGGTTACGAGGAGCATGTGACTCCAGGACAGAAGCTGTGAATAGGAAAATGTACGATGGAAAGTAAAAGTTCTCAGGAATGCATCATAATGAATCATAGCGATGGACAGACGAAGAGAGGAAAAAATGAACGAGTTTTGGTAAATCGGACACTACCGCTAGATAAACTACAAACAACTCATACCGTCTTATTTCGTGTTTGCATATTGCATAGTTATATGCCCTTACCATAGGTATTGATTTCGTTCACAAAATATTGACGTCATAATAAATATATTCTCACAAGGGAGATAACTCTGAATATATATATATATATATAAGCGGAATATCCCACCATATTTTCGTCAGTATTGAATGCGTTAACGCTAATCGTTTGGTTTTTTTATGTGAAATTCATCACATATCTAAACTAATGAAAGAATAAATCGATATCTTAAAAACCAAGGCCACATGTAAAACATAATGATAATTTATTCTAAATATGCTCCAAACAAATATTTTCACATTCTAATTCATATTTCTCTTGTTATCATGAACAATTCGTAGGTATATGTATATAATATATATATATAATTAAGAATAAATGTAATGAGTTAATGCAAAGTAGTGATTGTATGAGAAAGATTTTTGAAAATCATACTATTTTGCAAAGTAGAAGACAACCTAAAAATTTAAAATAAATGTTAACAAATTCCAGGTTCAATAACTCTATTGCTGACCCCGTGGTGCGAAATGTAAGACACCTAGATGCGGTACATGTCCAATTATTATTGAATGTAGTACATATGTGTTTAAAAACGGCTTGCATTTTCTTGTAAAAGCAAACATTAATTGCAAATCGAAGTTTGTGATAAATGCTATAATTTGTTCTCGTTGTGGTGAGTTTTACATCGGCCAAACTAGTAATGAACTTAGAGCATGTATGACTGTTCATAGGCAACAAACAAGAACGGTTCTCTATGTAATTTCAATGTCAGTAAATCCCCTATAACTCGAACAGCGTGGGACTAGGTCAATTATTCGAGGAATATGGGGTATTCGACTCATCCGAGGTTGGTCACGATCGACAGTCAAAATGTCCGGTCTCTAACTATTACAAACAATGCACGGCAATAAAATTTTACTCTATCTTTCAGCATTTTGGATTTCTTTATTCAAGTGTTTTTTGATAGCAATATCAAGTTGAAAAAAATATATATAACATAAATTTAGCGTTTGAAAATGCTTACGAGAAAGCCCTAAATCAAATGTCATTCACAGCAGAGTAAGCAATCGTCATCTAGGCCAATGTTCAATACATATTGGTCAACAAGGTGTACATTTTCTATTATTTAATTATTACAAATCATTTTAAACATTTACCAAATACATACTCACAATAAAGTTATTAACCAGCATAAGTACGTCTATTTTGTAAAAGCGTGAGTAAAGTTACAGATGGCGGACGTCAACAATATATTCCGCCTCTTTTGTCATTTCACAATGCGTTATTTCTGTGGCGGGATTGGACTGGGTCGATCACCGGTGACCAGGTAGCTCAGTCGGTAGAGCACTCGGCTAGTATTCGGAGGGTCCCGGGTTTGAATCCCGGTCTGGCCGCTACATTTTTTCCTCTCCTGTTACAAAATTGGCGCCCAACTAAATAACCCACGGTGGCGGTGTTTGGAAGGGTCTCGTATGTCTTCGAGGGCAAAGACTTCGAGAAAGGAGGGAGGAGTGTAGCGGGATTGGACGGGGTCGATCACCTGTGACCAGGTAGCTCAGTCGGTAGAGCACTCGCGATCGGCTAGCATTCGAAGGGTCCCGGGTTCGAATCCCGGTCTGGCCGCTACATTTTCTCCTCTCCTGTTACATTTCTATTAACACGGATCAACAACTTCCGTTTTTTCGTATTTACCGCGAAGATTATTACGAGAGAAACATCAATAATTTAATGCCTGTTCTTAAACGTTCAAATAAAGTTTGCATCAAACAACGACTTGCGATCGTGTAGGTAGGTAATAATGACACCGTTAATTCCTTAATTACCTAAAAGCTTGACACGCCACGCATAAGATCGTGAGCAATTATCCATGTCGGTTGGTGCAGTCAGGTGTGACACAGGTAAAAAAATATCTCATGAGCCGAACACCTGTAAGAACAATGTAAATAACTATAGAGGTATTACATTGATTAGTCATGTAGCAAAGTTATTTACCAGTCTTTTGAACAAAAGGCTGTTAAAATGGAGCGAATCTGTATCTGCTGTTACAGATGCGCAATTTGGTTTTAAACCCGGTTTCGGTACTCGTGATGCTATATTTGCATTATGTAGTCTAATTACTAATACTTTACAACAAAATAAAAAGCTTTATTGTGTTTTTGTCGATTACAGTAAAGCATTTGATAGCATTGTACATAATAAGCTTTGGCTCAAACTATGGCGATGTGGAATTAGGGGTAGATTGTTGAAAGTGATTATATCAATTTATGATAATGTAAAATTATGTACAAAATTAAGTGGAAAATCATCTGCAATGTTCGATTTACATGTCGGACTCTTACAAGGGGAATCTTTGTCTCCGATACTTTATTCTCTTTTTGTTAATGATATAGAAAGTGAATTGATAAACTCCAATTGTCAAAGCTATCAACTGCAACTTTTACATTTGTTCATACTTATGTATGCTGACGATACAGTTTTGTTTACTGAAGATGCTACTGACCTGCAAAACATGTTAGATTGTCTGCAAAATTATGCAAATAAATGGAGTTTATCTGTTAATATAGATAAAACCAAAATAGTTGTTTTTAGAAAAAGTAAACGTCTACAGGCTAATGAGTACTGGACCTTTCAAGGAAGGGCTATAGATATTGTTGATAATTTTTGTTATTTGGGGCTAGTTTTCAATTATAATGGGAGATTTACTCTAGCGCTTAATACTTTAGCATCACAAGGAAGAAAGTCATACTATCTCCTTAATAGTAGAATGAAAAAATACATGCTTAATGTTGAAACAAAATTATCCTTATTTGATACTTATGTTTCATGTGTGCTTAATTACTGTTGCGAGGTATGGGGCTCGCACCCAGCACCTAAGATTGAATCTGTACATCTTTTATTCCTGAAGAGTTTATTGAATGTGAAAAAAACAGTCAATAGTTCTATGGTGTATTTTGAGACTGGTAGGTTTACTTTACATATACAGCGTAAAATAATGGTGATGAAATATTGGTTAAAGCTATTAAGAACAGATAACTGTATTTTAAAGTCATGCTATAATGCTCTATTTGAGCTCATTATAAAAAAGCCTAATTATAAATTAAATTGGTTGTATGATGTAAAAAATGATTTAGGTAGATGTGGTTTCAACAATATTTGGATTGCTCAGAATGTAGATAATGAAAAACACTTTTTGGAATTGTATTCACAGCGCTTGCATGATATATTTATTCAGGAACTGCGTTGCGCATTTGACGTGTCTCCTAAATGTGAAATTTATAAACATCTTGTTGATAACTTTGAAATTCAATTTTATTTAAAGAAGCCTTTGAATTCTAAAACTAAACAAATATTGAGTAAATATCGCATGCAAGCCCACTCTCTGCAAATTGAAGCTGGCCGTTATAACGCCGTTCCCAGAGGCGATAGACTTTGTACTGTTTGTGACAAAAATGATGTAGAAGATGAAATGCATTTTGTATTACTATGTCCTGCTTATTCTGAGTTACGTAAAAAGTTTATAAAAACTTATTACCACAAACACCCAAGTGTATATAAATTAATTATGTTATTTTCATCTAAAAATGTAAAGAGCTTAAATCTGTTGGGGAAATATTTGATCCAGGCAACAGAAAAAAGGAAAATTATCATTAATCAGCAGTAGTATATACATGTATATCATACTCATGTATTAATCAATTTGTTTAATTTGGTATGAAGTATATCGGAATTATCCTCCGCCATCTTGAAACATAACAATGATCATTGTATTATGTATTTATGTATTGGTTAAACCTATATGCTGTATTGCATTTGGTAAATAAAAAACTTGAAACTTGAAACTTGAATACATGGAAAACGGGGATATATTTATGTTCGAGGAATAAGGGGTATTCGACGAATAGCTATCCGTGGTATTCGAGGAATTCGGGTTCGAGTAGAGGGGTTTTACTGTACATGGTTGTGCAGGTGATCAATTTGATGTTATAACTTTATATCAACTTTTATTATATATATATATATAACTTATATTATACTTATATTCAATAGACATATAAATTCCTGTATGTTAATATTCAAATATTATATTTCATTATCGCCAATATTTGAACACATTTGTTAATAATTAAACAGCTTTATTGCGCGTGCTAATGTCACCAATATTTACCTTCCTAATCAATCGATTTTGCGCGTGGTACCGTGGCACCGGTCGGGATATTGTTGTCACACTTGGAGACGTGTCGCACGTTAAGTCGGTAGAACATGGCTCTTTTTAACTCGAGTCTGTGACCGTCTTTGGAAGACCAACGATGACAACTACTGGGGAGGATTGGACAAAGCGGCACTTCATCATCCTGATAGCCGTCTATGGTGAGTACTACTTGTACAGTAAACCGACCTTCTTTCGCGTGTGATATACTTTCTCGTGTGATTTGCTTTTCTGAATTTCGCGATCAAATTAAATTAGTGATTTTTTTCCACGAGGTTATGACTTATCGAAAGATATTTTCATTCGATTTTCAAACTCGCGAAAGTTTATCTCCGCGAAATTGTTTTGAAACGCAAATCGCGAAATTAAGTAGTGACGAGAGAAAATTGGTTTGCAAAAGTCATCTTATAGAATGGGTTACGTTTAGGACTTGCTGTTTTAGAAAGAAAACTCATTCAATGTTCATCAGGAATTAATAGATTATTGTTTATAACATCGCCAAGTGTTTTGGTGATTTAAGGTGTGAACTTTTGTTAGACAGTATGATAGGAAACAAGCCGCGGTTGTGTACATAGCTTACGTAACACTCACATAATTATGAAAAAAGGTTCTTTATTTTCTCTAAAAAATATTTTAAAATTTTAACCAGACTGGGGAAGAATGAAACATAAGTTGGCCTTTGACATCATTTGTATTCTGGTATTGAATCAGTTGTTCAAACTTAATTAAGCTTTGTTTTATTATCTGTGAAGTAACGAATTATTTTCCTGTGATGTCAGTTCGCTTGTGTCTATAACTTGTCTTTTTATATAAAATAAGGATTTTATTCGGACATGTGTATTAATAAATTTTAAATCAAAAGATAAATAATAATGCTACTGTAAATCAAAGATACATTTTGGCTTTAAGAGTTACTTTACTAAAATTTTAACGCTTTACTCATAAGCTTGGTAAACTAATGCATAATCTACTCAATGGATCTGTTAACCACGATACATTTTTAAGTATTAGTTCCCTTCATAAGCAAATGGTATTTTCTGAGTTATGATTAATCGAACAGCGCTGAAATTTAACGAAAGAAATACCAGACGTCGTATTTTCACACTTTCAATACAATGAAGGATGTACATCGGAACTAAACTTGTATAGTACTTATCTTGTATTGTTGATTTAAGTCGAAACAATGAAGTGATAGAAATGAACGTTTGTTATAACACATTCAGAAGAATCACACAATTTGAAAAATGTCTCCAGGTTCCTTCATGAAAAAAAGAATTAATTTTTTTTACACATTTGTTATAAGTTGCTGCAATTGGCACAATGTTTTTTTTTTCTAATTCGCATATAGAGTTTGGCGATACTGGATACGAATAATAAAATTAAGCGTACATCTTAAAACGAAAACCGATTTCTTTTAACGTAATGGTGAGGATGTTTATCGCTAAAATATATTTCTCTTCGTGATTTAAGAGAGCAGTCATATGTTTTGCTTTTGAGATACCATTTTCCATTTAAAAAATTGATAGATCAAATAAGTATTTTTTTTCGACGTCATGCTAAGTTTTGCATATAGTTATTATGGTAACCAAGCTCTTCTAGTGCGTAATAATTGATAGCTGCATGAGTAGTAGAAAACGTGCTGGGGGTAAAAGTGGGGATATGGTTTAATATATTTACATTTTATTCATTAATGTTTTAACGTTAATGTATTCTGCCAGAAGTTTCATTGAATAATAATTGCTAGTGATAATTGACTTTTAGACAGGTAATTAAAAAAAATATGTGATACATATTTGATACTATGAGTTTTTTTAATATACTATGTGTGATTTGTTCCAACTATACACATGCTTAGAAACGTGAGCGGCAATTATATATACATGTGTATGTACTGTACACTCTTAATGACCTTGCTAATACAACGGTTTAAAACTCGACAGCGAAAAGCAAACGAGAAAAGTCATGGAAAATAATAAGTGTAGCTAATGCATGTCATATTTATTATGAATTCAAACAATGACCTAGTCATGTGTAGCGGTGAAAGGTTTTGTCACAATGTACTTAGTGTACCACATTGCGTCATGCTTGTTGGTCAAATAACCTATCTGTTATTAACAGTATGACAATGTTACCAACCTATTGAACGTCTGCATTTGCAAAAAGCAATTGACGAATAGCTAGCTGTCAACCAAATCTTTGTAGTATATATGATACGACGTTTGCATCGATATTGAATAAGAACAAGGGCGTTTATGAGCATCATGCTAGGTTACATACTACCTGGCGATCGTATTTACAAAATGAGTTTGTGAGGAGTATGGATGGTGTACATTGTGGTACCTAACATACTGATTAGCTTATTGTTTGCTTTTGATGCTTACTTATCCGTCGATATCTTTTATGTTTGATAATAATCATTTCGTTATATTCGGTACACACAATACTTGTTAATTTATTGATCAAATCCGATTTTTAGATAACTACGGTTAGTTGCAGAAATACTCTAGTATTAATAATGACAACATGCTAACAATAGATAGTAAAGCACTATTGTATTCCATCTATTAAACATGATGCTTCCTAATTGCTTTTTCATCCGCTTTTAAAAGATAGCGAATATATTCGTGTTATTTGACCACTCGAGATGGTGTAAGGGAAAGACAGATTATCATTATCCACTACTTAGTAAATGATATTGCTCAATTGTAGCTAAACAATTTCAAATCATGTTATTTAAGCATTAAACTGTCTTCCTATGGCATCTAGACCAGAAAACCCGTTTATGAACGACGATTTAATCCACAAGATGGAACAGCCATTTGACGGTGATCAGTTGACGTCACCACGCCAACATTAGTGACGTCGTAACGTTTTGGGTGTCAGTTATACCGTCATGTACTTCACTTTGCATTTTTACTTTATATAGTAGAAGTGACAAATAAATGTAAATATTAACATATACGTATATCTATTTTTATTTATGTTTTGCTATATTAACAGATCTATTTAATATACATGTAAGACTTAACTACAACATATTACCTTTTAAATTTATATTGGTCATGGCTTAACAATGCAATTTTCCCGCCGACAATCATTTTGGCTAGACAAAACAATATAAAAAAAAAAAAAGTTAATAAAGTGGAAAATTGAAATATCGATATATGTTCCTTGATATTTAGTGTAGCATTTTTTTCAAGATATTTTTTTCTAATAAAAAAGAAATATTGCAACTGCGGCCATTGGAAAGTCTTTGCCTTTTATTGCAAATGATATCTTGGCACTAGTCTTTTGTCTACTGGGGTAAGGTTATTACAATGGGAAAACATAAACTTAATACTCTATTACATAGCGGGCAATGTGAAATAAATAAAAAAAAGATTCTTGCTGGTGGTTAAATGAATGACTTGGCCAATCACGGAACAGTCTTCAACATATATAAATTGAATAATCATATATGTACCAATATTCCCAAATTCCAACAGCTACCGCTGACACCCAATTGTGGCATATGCAGTAAAACAATTCAACTGATCAGTCCGAGGAGCAGTGCTTATTATTTAAATACTCTTTATTAAACCTTATGGTTTATCCTAACCATGATGGACTGGTGGTGTTGATACCCTTTTCGGGTTTTCTTTACATTTACTGTAGATGTGGATATTTTCGCGAGTTCTAAATTTTACAAGAATAAACCTGTCGCGATGGTATTCGTGACATTTTTACATTCCTACTTTCACAACATTTTGAAATCGTCACGATCAAGCGAACTTCGTGTTATTAGCGGAGTTTTGCACTCACGTGAATTTCCCTATTTACAGTAGGACATACATGTACAAGATATGCTTATGCAATTGGCTATTTCTGATGAATCGGTTTAGTATTAGGCGATTGCTGATGGAATGGATTTAGAGTCGTTAAATATGGCGGTACCATATGGAAGTTGGATCTTTATCTAGAACTAATGTTATTCCTTTTATTGCGTCATATCCGATGCGGCAATATTACGTCAGAACTTCAATCTCTATTATGTATGAGAAGTTCAGTTATGATAAATCAGAAACTTTAATTGTGTATGCCTTTCTATTTTATTGCCGTTCCATAATATTCACTGAACATAGTCTAAACTTATATATATAGCTCTAAAAGAAGTGGGGATTTGAAATTTTCTACTTCACTAGCAAACATTTTTGTGGATTTCCGGTATATTAGGTGTCATTTCGGATATTTATGTTTCTTATGAGGAAAACATACGGGGATATTTACAATTAAGACCCGAGGTCATACACCATCAAACAATCCACTAATATAAAAGACGCCACAGTCATTGCGATTTGTAGTGTATTTACTAACTAATTGTTATATCATACATTCCGGAAATAGTCCCATCCGGACCCCTATTATACGCGCCCTGCGCAATGATACTAAGACTCAATAAAAGTAGTTCTATCATGACGGCCATGCTTGTTAGCTGTGTTATTGATGTCCTGTGAGTTACTGTGGCAAATACACCACACGATTTATAAGGAGATTCAAATAAAAGTATTGAATTGGAAATAATTGATGTTTTGATAAATGCTGTTATTAACTGACTATTGCAGTCATAAATCTAAAACAAATATGTCACTGGGCTCTTTTCTGCCATTTGGAATTACATTCTTTCCAATCCTACGATATCCCAAGTAATTCGATAATAGGTTTAATTAGGAACACACACGGTGGCGTGTTGGGTATACTGATTGATGGACTGACATAAATTATTTATTTTCAACATGCCGTTTTCATATTTATTTAGTTTGTCTTAGTTAGTCTACTGCCTCCGTGGTCCTAACCGGATTTAGTCCGAATTATTCTTCTGTTCTGCCGTCTTTTTGTATAGACTTCCATCGGCTCAAGACCTATAAGAAATTCAATGAAACAAAAATATTATTCACGCTAAATCAAATACTGACTTTAAAATGTCACTTGAACTAGTTTGTAAGGACATTAGTACCAACAACTTTAACTATTTTGTGATTTCACAGGAAGGTTTGTAGTAGAGTTATACAGACTGTATCTGTTATAAGAATCGATTTAGTGTGAATTAAATTTGACATAGATTAATTAAGTTACCGTCTATAACAATAGTATCAATCCCGATAGAAGATTAGAGGTTTATTTGACTTATATCCTTCAAATTGAAGGCTTATATGTCATGCCCTTCCATTAACATTGCACATGTAGAGGTCCTCTATGGATGCTGATATTTATGGCCTGGTTTCAAGGACAGGTATAGACATATATAAATCGAGATGAATATATGGTAGCATTGGTTAAATGAAAACAAATGTTTTGATATATATTTTAGCGTCTTGCATGTATTTTTTTATTAACTTACGTCCTATTAACAGCCAGGGTCATGTAAGGACGGCCTCCCATGTATGTGATGTGTTGTGTGTGTAACGTCCTATTAACAGCCAGAGTCATGTAAGGACGGCCTCCCATGTATGCGATGTGTTGTGTGTATGTGTGCGAGGTGCGTGCTTTGGGAGACTGCTGTATATTCGTGTTGTGTCTTCTTGTATAGTGGAACTGTTGCCCTTTTTATAGTGATATATCAGGAGCAGAAACTACCACTTATGTAGACTTTGGTTTGCTCGGCTAGGGGACAGAACCCAGGGCCTATCTCACAGGGCGAGCGCTCAACAGAAGGCCAAACGTGAGGTGGTGTCAAGGGAGACGTTAGGAAGAACAAAGTTAGTAAGGAATGAGAGAAAAAAAATATCCTAAATTTAGTCGCCTTTTACGATCATGCCAGAAGGGCAGCAGGTACAATTCCAACGGCCTATCTGCAGGGCCAGCCTGACATGAAACCTTAAGAGATGAATATGGATGAATAAAGAAACAAGATATTTGACAAGAAGATCCGCCTGTCACATTGGTCTATTTTCATCAAATCAACATTTTAGTAATTTCCTCACTTACAACCCTCCAAAGGATAGCATTATGTAGGTAAATGTTTTTCTATTGAAAATCTTAAGCTTAGGAATTCCTTAAAGAGAACAGATTTGCCTTACCGTTACCGTACTTAATAGAATGTGGTATAACTGGGGATTTGTTCTATTTCCGGATATCTCTGATTGTTAACGGTCCCTATTACTGTAAACCATCTTTCTATCGCAGCTACTAAATTTCGCGATTGTGGTTCCAAATCAAGTTCTCAAATATTAATTTTTTGCAGAAGAGAGATATTTTAGAATTCCCTGTCAATATAATTATTAGTATTTATTTATAAATTTCACTAATTATGTTGGGTCGCGAAATTTGCGTTGTTTACAGTAACAGCGATGGACGTCAGAACTCAGTCCCTATAAAAAGGAATAAGCGATCGGCATACGGATCGACATCTAAAGTTATTCTTATGAAATTCAAATTTCAATTGTATACACATAACACATATGTACGGAAAGGTCTGTCAATAATTTATAGAACGGTTATACAATGCTTCGACAATAATCGGAAATCACATGTTTTCACAACTAATGCAGCTCTCAATGCACCCGTGAAATCTTTTTTAGGTAGATAGGGGTAGGTATGAATCATGAATTCTTGTTTTTCTTTGTTCATCCGCTCGAGACCTATAGCTATTCCCTCTTAGTATTTAAGGATTGAATATTGATTTGGTCGATTTCAAGGGGTGATGGATTGAATTGGTCTTAAAACAAATTGAATGAACTGCGAAGCGGTTTATGTTGAATTATGTTCAAGTCTCTGAACTTGTGCAAGTTTACAACGAGAGACGTATGAAAATAGTGCGTCATTAGAATACAGCTTATTAAAATAACTAAATGTATATACAAATATTGCACTTTGTCATGCATTTATTTAGAAACAATAACATGATCATTATTAACCAGACAAAACATAAAAAATTAACAATATATTAAGAAATGATTGCAAAAATCGTCCGCCGAAGCTGCGGAAACGATAATGTCTAGACGGAGTGATACGGTTGTCTCCCGCTTCAATTCAAAATGGAGAGTCACCGTAACGTGATGGGAACGGAAATGTTCTAGTGGTTTATGTAGCCTTTAGCCTTGATACAAGTTAAACAACTGATTTAAGGTAAATCAATATTCATTGACTTTAATATAGTTTTTTTCTTATCGTCGCTTCGGCTTCATCATTTGTTTTAAACGGAGACGTTTAACGTAGTTTTGTCACACAGGGACATACACCATTTTCTTTCATACCTACGGGTGTAATACTGGCTGGTCTAGGGCAATACACTCATGTCGCCTGAGGCTGTATTCCATGGCTACTCATGCAATAAAGCCTCTTGACGTCACGGCGTCAACAAAATCTCTAATTCCTCGGTAAAATTGTAACCTTTTTTCACGAATATGACTGGTTTTATTATGAAAGATACAAACAACGGAATTTGTTATGAAAATATCACGTAAATTGTCATGTATGGAAAAATGACTTCAAGTCGTCGATTTCTCCGAATTTATTTCGAAATGGCGGGATATTATAGCTGTAAAATTGCAATAAAACATCGAGGTATGAAAGAAAAAATACTCTTTCATAAGTGGATATGAAGGATAGGGATATTCTACCCTCGGGATCACAAAATGTAGCAAAACCCTCGGCAAGCCTCGGGTTTTACAACATCTTGTGACCCTCGGGTAGAATATCCCTATCCTTCATATCCACATATGAAAGAGTCTTATAGTATTCTTTTTGTGTATATGATAGGCCTTATAACATATCTCCTCCTTGGCTGACGCCGTGAAAAAAACAACAGCAAAATGAGAGTTCGTATAAATCGTTAAAAAATTATAGACATCTGTCCGTAATATTTGCACTTTTTTAAGCCGCCACTGTCAAGATATATGTAATAAGGTCTGATGACCAGTCTAGCTTTCTATCATATGATATTTGCTCCGATAAAATATAGGTACACGTGCGTGTGTGATTTGACACAACTGAAGAAGGGTAATCACTTAAGCATTGATATCACTATTTTTTTTATTTTATCGGGGTATGAAAAGAAAATTCCGCGTAGCGGATTCTCACAAAAGTTTGCAAACAAAATTTTTTTTCATAACCCGATAAAATCAAAAAATAGTGACATCAATGCTTATAATTAATTTTATACTGTATTTGATAAAATGAAGTGTGTGTAAATGTACCATTATAGTGGTTTTTTCAAGGGATTCTTTTTTCCGAATCAATACGCAACGTCAATGTCTCTATTGTGACGTCACGAAAACGTCGCGGAGTTTCGCGCCATTCTCGGATTTTTTTCATAGTGGTATGCAATAAAATTGTTGGCCAATCAGAAAGCCAGATTTGGTATGAAAACAAAGAAAAAATAATTAATCAGTGATAAACGAAATATTTTGCATGAAAATATCAACTGCATGTTGTATACCAATAAGAATATTCGATTTTGTGGGTGCTGATGGTAATATCAGAGGTCAAAGGTCAAAGGATCATAATTAAGGAAGTGATACTCCTCCTTTAAAACAAAGACCGTTAATGCTTTGAGTATAGATTTGTAGGAGCAATTCATAACAAGCTGGCAATCGAAATAACTTGGCGAAAAATGTGTTAACGTAATATACATGTATCCTAATAATAGTACCATTAAAACCAATTGATATGTTGTACTACAGATAAAAATAAAAAGATAAATAACATGGTCAGCATCCAATCTAATGCAACAAGTCACATCAACGATTTCAGTATGCTTTATCATAGTCATCGGATAGCAAGACTGAACACGGAGCGGAACACATGTTTTCCAATAGGTTACGAGACCTTGTCCTTCGTGAAGGAAATGTTTACTTACCAATGTGACCCACTGACATATTATTGATTTGACATGTTTTTCTCTTGGTTACCGAATCTCACACAATACAATTTACATAAATACAAATACCAATTTGAAAATCCTTACACAATTAAAATAATCTGCTTGGCTGCAGAATCCTCAATAAAAGCACAGCGTGAACAATATTTTTAATTGTACGATTATAACTTACAAACAATGCCCTGTAGATATAATATTGATTTGAATTGTTGAACAGACATATTTTTGTAAGTGGTAAGAAAATTAACTACTGTTCTTATATTGTGTTTGGTATTGAATTTGCTTGCAACACAAATCAATACCGAACAAAGCCACGGTATGTTTTAAGTGTTCAGCCATAAATATTTACCACTTGGCGGCGTTTATTCAGGAGATGATGACGTACATATCAGTTATTGGAAATTCATAATAGTGCTATAATAACCCTGTATGTAAATAAGCTATTGCAAAAGAACAAAGTAAGAAAACGCTAAACGTTGAAATAAATGCAACTGCATTGAAATAGAAGGTATAATAACAAACAAGTAGAAGTGTTTGTATTATATTGCAAACACTTGTACATATCTATAAGGATATTTATTGATATAGTTCCAAGTAAAAATAATTTTTAATTTTTAAGTAAATATTTAGTTCAAACGTCGATATTTTTCGATCTTAATTATTTGTTATTCGAAATTTTTATTTTATCCATTTGATAAAAAAAACTTCTTTAAGGATAATTCAAAAGAGAAAAAGTGTGTAGTTATTTATTACATAATCGCTGTTTTTCAATCAGATACATAAGGATTCAGACATGTTTACTCATTGTAGATGTCATTTCTTAAGCGATTTTCTGAAAAATTGCTTTCTGATAGCAATTATGAGAGGACAATGTATGCGAAGCGATTAATTTTGAAAAATATTACTTCATTATATCTTTCATCTCTAATGCATGCTTTTTAAATTGCAGTGTCATCTTGAATAAATATTCCTTAGAAAAAGTAACTCTCTATAAAATAACGATAAATGAATTACTTGTACGATATATAGTATAATTGCAAGTCCATGTTTAATTCACTCTTAAAGGAGCGGGTACGCATGACTTGTACATTGTGTTAAATGCGGTCTCAGTCACTCAAGGAACATGTTTTGTCCACTGGCCGGGTCACTCGATAGACATGTGTAGCTTTCACTGTTTTTCTACGTAACATTAGCGCATTCAGCTATACATTTTGCTTTTGTACCTAAAGTGCGAATAGGTTAACTTTAAGTGTTCTGTAAAACACGAACATTATTTACATTTTTAGATAAAATATACCGATATTAAAATAGAGCAGTTCAAAAGAGATCAAAGTACTGAAAGTACTGAAACACAAAGTTGGTTCTAATCGCAATACCATTACCATTGTTATGAAAGGAGTAAATGTATGTACTTTTCCGAGACTAGCACGAAATTATTGGATTCTAGATAGAGAGAAATTTTATACATATGCTAATAGTTATTGAGAAAGAGAGAAAAATCATTTAAGTATGTATAACAAATTGGAAATAAGAAATAAATGGATAGTTTCAATAAAAAGACAAAGTCCAATAACAATTATTATTGCAATTGGCAATAACTCCGTAAGTTACAGTAAAATCAAGCTAATTTTCAAACTCGTCTGAGATCTTTCTAATGTTGTTCTCCTTTTAAAGTTTCATTAAGATCGGTATATATTTACTCAATTCAAAGTGTTCACTATGTTCATTATTTTTATTGCAATGGGCAATAACTCTGTAAGTAAATTTCAAATCACGCTGATTTTCGAACTTGTCAAAGATCTCTCCAATGTTGATCTATTACTCAAGTTATCATGTTCACAAGATCCAAAAATAATTATCAGTGCAAAGGGCAATAACTCCGTAACGTACAGTCGAATCAAGCTGATTTTCACATTCCTATGAGATCTTTCCAATGTTAGTCTACACACAACGTTTCATTACACTTGGTGCATATATATATCGAATCATGTATATATGTCGAATCAAGCTGATTTTCATACTCATCCAAGGATTTCTCCGATGTTATTTTACACACATAGTTTCATTAAGCTCCGTGCATACTTACTCAAGTTATCGTATAAACAAAGTCCAGTAAAAGGTATTAGTGCAAAGGGCAATAACTCCGTAACTTACAGTCGAATCAAGCTGATTTCATACTCCTATGAGATCTTTTCCAATGTTAGTCTACACACAACTTTTCATTACACTTGGTGCATATATATATCGAATCATTTATATATGTCGAATCAAGCTGATTTTCATACTCATTTATTCATTAAGTTGGTTCAAATTTACTCAAGTTAATACCGTGTTCACATGAATGGACTAAAGACTATCATAGGTCATCATGACTATGGTCAGTTGACCTAAAATGTAAAATATATGCCGCAAGCGTAATTACGGTAGTTTAAGTGGATTTGAAGTGGGTCACCTAAGGGGATTTTAAGCTTTTAAAATATCTAAGTTATTTACCAGTGGATTTGAAGTGGTTCTGCTAAGGGGATTTGCAGTGGTCCAGTTAAGGGGTTATCCAGTGGTTTCGATAAGGGGATTTGAAGTGCCCCCACTAAGGGGTTTACAGTGGTCTAGCTAAGGGGATTTGAAGCGGTCACACAAAGGGGATTTTAAACGTCTACTATATGTAAATGAGGACACCAGTGGATTTGAAGTTGTATCCTTAGGGGGATTAGAAGGAGTCTCACTTAGGGGATTTAAAGCGTCTAAAAATCAAGTGGTGCTTAACTAGAGTTATATCATTAAAATCATCTTTGGTAACTTCTGGCTTAAAAGAAATAAATAAAAAAAAACCTGCTGTAACAGCTGTTGTTTGAATATCTAAGCAAATCTGGAGTCTAAGGGTTTGTGAAAGATGTGTAACTGGATAAGCTCTTATTTCTGAAAAATTTCTGAAAAGTTTTTGCATGTGTGAAGAATCATATATTTCTATATACCGGTACAAGATGTATTCATCTCTATTTGCTTTTTTTCAATTGAGATCTTTTATTAACAATCCTAAGAATATTTTCATATTTAAAGGACTGTAAATTCATACAACTTTGATCTTAAAATGAATATCTCAAATATGATCCTCGCCATTCCTCTGACAAAAGGGGTGTAGGGAGGCAGTATAAGAAAGGTATTTATTTTTTTATTCATTTACGAACCTTCCAGGTCTAGGAGGTGGAAGAGGTGAAAGAAAGTCAAGAGTATTCAGAAAAAAACATCGACCTATTATTAGTACCTGCAGGCAACTGCCCAATGCAGGTTTTGAACTTGCAACACAGGTGGTGGTAATTTGATGACTCAATATATACATGTATAGTTATAAGGCCACTGCTTCCCAAGGAGGGGTTTAATCAATTACAAAATGGAAGGCCTTATATATAGCTATAATATAGTGACCATTTTTTTATATTAATTACAAACATCTTCATAACAGCTAAGTATATACCCAGTATAAATTAAGAATTTGGATCAGACTACACATTTGTACCCGCAGTGAGGTTGGCATTGATGACAGTCTCTATTATTCTAGGCCGACCATACAGATTTCATTTCTTGTACATTTCTTCAAAAAAATAAAACATACATTAAGGAAGCTCTTCATTTCTTTGAAAATAAAACCTTTAGGGATATTATGATCAATGACTAGAAGATTACAAAAAAAAAGACTCTAAATATAAGGCAAATTAAATTTTGAAATGCAAATCTCTGAACTTAAAATTGCATAGAGTAATTTCCAGATAAAAAATATCAAATGTCACTTGAAAAAAGTTAGTTTTTTTTAAACAAAATTTAAATAACATTTTTTGTCATCATATACATCATGACTTTTTGTAATTTTCACATGGATCAATTGAGAATCACACTACAATCATATCTGCTTGAATGATTTCATAATAGAGGACATGTAGCTCTGTGATATTCATGATTGATCAGCCAAATCTGGAATGAATGTATTCTCATTCTGCATGATGACATAATTATGTAGTTTAATATTAGGATATATACTACATAATCAAATTGGATATATCTCACTCAGATTGCATGGTAAATTAATCTAATTAATATACAAATATTCCAAAATCAAAAATATAAATCAATTTGATATAATCTACTGAGTAGGAGGATATTGTTTTTTATCTCTACATTTTCCCAGTTTTAATTTTAATTTGCCGGTTAAAAAAAAAATGCTATAATGTCTTTTAAATACATTAAAATAGTAGGTACTAAACTTTAATTTACAGATTTTATTAAACGTCACATTATTTCTTTTGGAAATTGACACAATCATAAACACAAATATCTTAGCTAAGGTCAATAATTACAAATTAATCAGCCATGGTAAATAACTCCATCTCTCAAAATATTACTGTGAAGTTTGCCATATATGCATGTGATACCTACCGGTCGTAATTAAAACAGCCATATATACTGTAAACATCGATGTATTGAAGAACTATTCTGCTATCCTCATGAAGTCTATGTTCTCTAGTGTATCAAAATATAAGCATGGTCAACATCGGTTGTAAGCCAAGCAGTATGTGTCCGTATTTGTTTACACTCAGCAATCAGACATTACGTAAACAAACACACATGCCTGTCTTTCCCGCACTGAATAATCACGTGACTAACACATACATGTGTCACAAAAGAATGTCGTAGACACACTCTCTACACAAAGAACTGTCGCTTCCGACAAGTTTTGTTGTTAATACTCTATTTAGTAAACAGTTAACAGGCATTGTGTTGTTTTATTTGGATAATGCTTCACGTAATATAAATAATAAGATCGACATTACATGCACGACAAATTTGTCTATTGTATCAAGAACATTTTCCGGTATGTCGTGAAAACTGTAACGATAGAGATTCTAAAAGTACAGAGAACTTCCACTTCATTTGGCATATGTCTGATGAGGATTGTCATTATATCATTGCTTAAATAATATCGGTACAACATAGGCCTACTGTACGATATTTATTGTGGTAGGCCCTACGAGTATGTACTGAGTATGGAATAGTGCGTCAGATCCCAGCTATCAACCGATTTCACTTCACAAGTTTCCTAGTTTTACACATGTGTTACAAAGACCTCGCTCATGGCCGTTCATGATTGTTTTGTTAATATCAATTGCTTTATATATGATTGCTGAACATTATTTCATATTTACACGCAATAATATTGGCAAAATCCTGTCTTTAGTGTGACCTTTTTTCAACCGGAAGTTGCGCAGATACGTACATGTACACATATGACGGGCAGAAATAAGGCCACCGGTCATCATAATTTATGCAAATTGTCTTGACCATTGTACGTAAATAGCGACTTTATCGTACTTTTTTATGAGTCCTTGGTATCTTATTCCCAAATGTAATCATCATTATAGATATTCGTTAATTCAAAGATGTGTAATGGATGGTAGGTATGAATAAAAAGATAAAGAAAAAATCGCATTTAAATGAGAGGTCAACCGCATTTAAATGAGTAGGTCAGTCATACGTGCTTGTATAAACACAAGGCATCTTATATGCCTTTGTGTTAAAAACACGTCATGGTGTTAAGATTAGAATAATAATTAGGGCTTCAACGATACACGATATACGTATCGCGATACATGCCTCTCGATACGATTATTTTCGAGACGCCACGTTTGTTTTCTGTCGTCTTGCATTTCCAACAGTTCTTTTTTATATATCTGGATTTTAAAATATACAGCTGATGCTTTAATAAGCCATATGTAAAAGAGACTAATTAAAAAGGTGAACATATGTTATGTTTGATGACAACAAAAACATCAATAACTCAAATTACAATAAAATAGTTAAAAAAAAGAACCTGTAGCCAATATAGTACATATATTTGTATAGCTTAACATATTTTTAAAACAATAATGAACTTATTTAAATTGATTGAACATGTTTCAAAATTGTAAATAATTATCATTATATTATGGACTTATTCTCATGAAAACTAGGCCAAAAGTACCGATCAAATTAAGTTTAAGAACAATAAATTGTCTGTATCTATAAAACTTCTGTACAAAAATGTATTTGATTATAATTGTACAATTTATTGTGATTGCTATCATTTATATATGATTAATAAAATTTAATGTAAATCCGGATTTGTATTACCTGTCCGTCTCCTTAATTACAATTACCAAATGCCAATATGGCGGCCATTACGATTTCAAACTTTATGACTATCTTCAGACAGTATAGTCCTATTAAATACTGAAAACGTGAGTAAATCATTAACTATTGTGAAAAGTCTTTGCTTTTGATGTGATGCTTACCAGCTGTAATTATAACATTTATTGTAAAGCCGGTATGTTGTTTCCAAGTCAGCCTCGGCAGGCCGACTTCAGCTGTAATCAACAGACTCGTGAACAGTGACACCAACTCTCTACCAGGCTATATAGGCACAGACTGCTAATCAAAACAGGTGGGATGATGGTCATGAGGGTTTACACCACTTTAAAGTCTGATCCCAGTGTCTAATAATCTAGATATGGCTAATATTTATTATTTCAAGTGTGAGTCTGAACACTGCAGTTACTGTATCGTATCGAACCGAAACGGCAAGGCTTTATCGTAAAATCGTATCGACATACAAATTTCGCGATTCAATATGTATCGCGATGAATCGTTTCAGCCCTTGCTAAGATCAGAAACATATATATAGAGAGAGATTGGAAACTCCTTCTTTGTCTATGTTGACAGGCAGAGGGACCTCCAGTTTATAGGCATTTTCCCTTGGCTAACTACTTTTAAGTGTATTCTTTTAAAAGTGATATTTTTGCATCAATACAAAGTTTAAACATTATATCATGGTTTGATGTGATCAGTTTTCCCAATTGATGTTATTTAATATGATTTTTAAAAGTATGAAAATGAGCCATTTTACATGGTTTTTCGAAAATCAGGCATTCAAAACCGGAAGTGCGTTTTGTTTTATTAACATATAAGTTAAAATATTATTTTTTCTTTCCAAAATCGTACTCAAACCATCTGAAAATTAGTTAACTTTTATAACATATCAAAGTTATTCTGCTGTATTTAACTATTTAAGAGTTTATCTTAAAGCCCATAGGGACATACAGAGGTACATCTGCCTATCGTAAAAATGGAGAAGTTGCCAATCTCTATGTATATATGTTTCTGCTAAGATATAGACGTATGTTTTCTGGTCGTAACATACTAAATAGTCTCATCATTCATTCAATTTGACGAGACATTGACTGATGTTTCAGTAATTAATATATTTATTTTGATTATATTTATTTTGATTATAATGAATGGAAATAATATACCATTAAAATCGATGATTCTAAATAGAAAAAAAACCACATGTACTTAAAATTATTAAAATAATTGGTGTCAACAGGTTCTTTCACACATACTAAAGTTGTACTTATTTTAGATTGATTAATGTTAAATATGTTCATAAACATTAACCCAATCAATCATACTTTGATAAGCAATAGTTCTATTTATTAATCAAAAATCATTATCATAATTTCTCATATGATATATCAAAGAATTATTTCTATGACGGATCATGTCTACAATACAGTAGGTTGCGTTGTTATTAAATAATAAGTGATATTGGGGAAAATAAATTATGTCGGTTTTGTCATTATGTGTTGTGTTATGTCTGATTAATAGTTGATTGGATTAATCAGACGTATGGAAATTCAACGACTTTGACCTAGATATGATTTATTGATCTTATATACATAGGTTCGTCAAGTTGCCATGACGACACGAGTGTTATATTTTGGCTAGTCCACACTTGCCAGTCAAAGTCACAGTTACGTCGGTCGACTGGTGAGGGGTACAAATCAAGTACATAGAATGATTTTAATTTCCACTCGAGGAGTCATTCGAACACTCGGGTAATGCATTAGCTAGGTGCGATACATACGTACAATGCTATTGTTCTTTTTTACATTGTTTGTAACGATTGCTTTGGAATAAGTTCAATTTTTCAACCCTTGACGTAAAACGCAAGCCATCTATAGTTAATTTGTATGGTCAGAGTCTTGACGTATTTTTTCGATACACGTATCATCTACATCATTCAATGAGCTTTGATAACCAGTGTTGTTATACCTATTTGAAACCGTAAATTATATTTAAAACAGAGCATTATCAAAGGATGTAGCGCCCGTTTTGCACTCATATTTCAATTGACTATATTCATTGACTCCTAACATTGTCTATAATATCGATTATCTTGAGATTACTGCCTCTACCATGTGTGTTCTTTTTACATATTCATTGTTGTTTTCGATATTTTGAATATAAATTATCAATGATACAGCCCTTTTACCTATGACAATTGTAATATGAATTTTAACATTGCAGTCTATTTGTATATAGTCCTGTCATATAATACTAGGAAGATAATATCGCGGTTTATGATATTTGAATTAATTTGATATCTACATGATACACTATTATGATCAATCATCTTAATAGTAGAACAGCAACACCTTATCTGTTTTCTTAAAGAAATTAATTCAAAATGCTCGGGTAAAATAAATGTATTATTGTTCTTTCACAATGCACAATATGAATTGGTTCTATTCTCTTATCAGATAGAAAAATGTATATCTGTTCATGTCATAGTTAATCTCTATCATTCACTGTGATTATTGATCATAACATGTTTACATGTATATGACGTGTATCAACCGTCATTTCGTGGCTTTGTTATAATACTTGTGAACAAAAGGCTACTGTTTGACAAACTATGAAATTAGCCTACCTCCGGTGCAATATATGAATTATATATATTGAAATTCTGCATAATTTATATATTAACTTTCACTTAAAGATGCTCCACCGCCAACAGAGCATAAACGATACTCACCAGTTTAACAACAATTGTTGTTTAATCATGTATATTTACATTTACTTGTCACTTCTATCATTTAATTTAACCAAGGCAAAGTGAAATATATGAAGGTATAACTGACACCCAAAATGTGACCATTATGACGTCACTGATGTTGACGTGGTGACGTCAACTGATCACCGTCAAAATGGCTGTTCCATCTTGTGGATTAAATCGTCGTTGATTAACGGTTTTCCTGGTCTAACAATGTTAATGCAGAGACCCTAAAATGAGTTGATGATGTAAAATAAGCATTAGACTATCTTCCTACGGCATCTGTGTTCTATATAGATGCCAGAGCTTTGCAGACAATCATCTCATAATGCGCTACCGCGCATAATGAATATTGTCTGCAAAGCTCTGGCATCTGTATAGACCATAGGTGCCATAGGAAGATAGTTTAATGCTTAAATATAAATGTCTTATTAATATAAAAATAATATAAGATTATTTATTTTGCTTTTGATGTATGTTCAATCAGAATTTTATTTAATATAGGACATAGTGCCACATAATTCTTTCGGGATACAATTTATTATTTTCAATATTTTTATATTGAAGTAAAATGAGAAGCTCAAACGTTTCAATGGTGGTAATGGTGTAAAGTAAGTAACTTTTGTAACTGAAAAAAATACTAGTTCGTCTGCTCCTATTTTGATAGAGAAAAACTACAATTCGTAAGCGGTGGAGCATCTTTAATAAAAAAAAACCACGATGATCATGTTACGTATGCAGGACAGAATAAAAGCCTTCATTAATTAATAATCAGATGGACATGTACTATAATACATGACACATAACAAGCATGTGATTAGAAAACAATCAAACTAATGGCTGAGCGTGAATAAACCAATAAGTACAGTAAATGAGAAGAAGTGATTTATGTTTTCATCTAAACATATATAAGCCATAAAAACAAGATTTTATTTTTCAGTGGATAAATTCTGTGTTGGAACTTATGTTTATAAGACATCGTATATGTTTTGCCTGTCCATTTGAATGATTTCACAGCTTTAGTCATCATATATGGTGGCTTTCAGTTGATAACTGATGAAAAAATAAAAGGTAAATTATTTTGCCCAGTTATGGCACATATAACTTTAACGGATAACTAGCTTTACATTATTATTATGATAATTTTGTAGTAAAATGGATGTAAGCCTCTATTAGAATCATCTGCAGATGCATCGATAATTAGTCGGTATGCTGCAATTTAAAGAAAATCGGCAACACTGCAATACATGAGTAAACTTGGGTAATCTGTAACATCGGTTATTGATTCAAATTATTAAAACCGTATATTGTCAAATAAATCATCAAGTGCAAAAATAAACAGAGACTAATAAGAAAAACAAGGCAAATTCGGAGAACAAAGTCAAATGCACGTCGTCCGCTTAATCCAAGATATTCACCAGACAAATGCATTACTGATATATCCGTTAAGTCACATTGTTCAATGGTTCTCCAGAGATGATTCTGTCGACAATATAAAATCAATAATATATGTTCGACAGCATTTCGGGGAAATGTATTCATTTTTCAGTTGGCGAGATATATCTCCAAATTGGTAGTATTGTGGGGTAGGAATAGAATGCCTGATTAACTGGATAGTTAAATACACATCAGGTCGAGAATGAAGGAATGTTGCTACCCAGAAGTGAAAAAATATCATTTGAACTGCGGATAGAAATCGCATGATATTCACGTAAAATAAACGTGAAATTAATGAGACAGTTTTCACGTGATATTCACTTTTTCGTGCCGGTTCACGTGCGATTATAATCGCATGAAATTTTCACGCGAAGAAATATATTGCCTGTGAAACGTGTATTGTTATTATTTTATTTTTTTCGTTTGATTTGCTTGGAAATACATTACAGCTTACGTAATATGTACATCAAGGTAAATAGTATTTTTCAGCACTTACCGTCGATTTCCATAATGTTTACTAGATCGACTTATATGAAAGATTGTATCTATCTCAACATGATATACAACGCGTCTGTACTGTAATATTGGAAAACTTATACTTTATTTTTCTCAATATTACTCATTTTGCGAATTTTATACAAAACTTTGTATAAAAATTAAACAATTTATATTTAATTAATATCTTATTTGTTTAAACAAATCTTTTATAAAAATATAACTATTTAGCTCTTTAAGCATTGTCTTGGTTTATTGAATGTAAATGAAGCAAGTGTTGCTTATTAAGCAGTCTTTTCATTATCATTATTTCTTTTATATTTTCTCTGCTTCCAATTTTCTATCAGGATTTTATGTGAGCGCTCTTTATTATTTGTAACGACCTCTCCAGCCAAGTTGAGCAGCTTAAACCAATATTAATATTTTACAGCATTTCGTTTGTATGTGTTTTGCATATGATAGCCATCGTTATGCCTTAATTCATTCACAATAGTTAAGTGGTACTTTTAATTTACGTGTGTCAATTGATGAACTGGTGTCTGCTAGTATCCATTCAAATGTCATTATTACCTGATTCTCAATAACTGTGTATCTATTTTTAATTAGTTTTTTTTGTGTTGATAGATATATCGTCCTACTAATAGCTATGGTCATTAAAATAAATGGCAATGTCAATGTGTCCATTATTATACAGGTTGCACGTTGTAAAGGAATAATAAAAACACTCATCATATGAAACATATGTCGAATAGTACAGAATAATGATTTCTAGGATATTATATTAATAGCTGGTTCTCATTCGTATTGGTAATTGTATCCCACGAATTCCATGTGGATTCTATCTCTGGATAATATCGTAGCTTTAAATAAAATCTTTGGATGACATTAGATGAGATGTTCATCATTCTCATGAAACGATCTTCAGAACGGAATTGTCTATAGAGAATACATCGTTTGTGTCTTAGAATATAACCTGCATTCTGTTAGATTTAGATTTAAGAAAGATAATGGTGGTGCGATTTTAGCAACCCACCTTTTCTTAATGTTCCGAGTCAAAAATAGAGCTGCGGCTTTTATTTTCATACATTGACAATGTAAATGATGTATTATTCTTTTTTTATCCATACTCTTCCGGTTACAGGTTTGGTGTTACATATTATGGTATAAGGTTATTCATACTGCTAATTATGGACATATATAATGATGACGTACTCCCTCTCTTTGATGTTATTCCATTATCTATTTTACTTTTATATTGATAGCAATTTTATAAATACTAACCAAAACGAGACATGGCTTTTGACGCCTCTTTGGCGCCGTTTGGATATTGATTAAGTATTGCGGTTTTATCTCCAGGTAGATGAATATATATCCATATTTTATCTGAATCCTTGACGGAATGCCGAGGTATGGTTATATGATATCCGCCCGCGTTCATGTCTACCGAAGACTCTTTTTTTCAATCAACCGTATGAAATTAGCTTATACGACTGATTAGTTTATGTGACGCTGGTATACTACACAGTATCATAAAAAATTACTACGACAAGGCATCACAATGCAGCTTGTAGGATGGATGAACCGAAATCAATATATAATAGATAATACTTCATTCTATTTAATGACATACACAGTGGGGTAATGAATGCTACATGTCATTTTCACCTTGCTGTATTTTTAATATTGTACATGATGCCGTGTCGCCGCCTTTCTTTTCCATAAAAGCATCCAAAATATATTCCAAAATTATTTCCGTAATGCTTAGATTTAATTGTCATGTCATTTTGAAGTTCTCTATATATCTTTAGATATAACTTTAGCATAGAGGTTTATTATCTTATTTTCAGTTTACTTTCAATTGTCCAGACATTTAAAAGATTTTTTTAATAGTTTAATAACCAAACTGGTTCATTCAACTACAATGTCATTTTTCCTGTGCGGACTAACATGGTGCCAGTAAACAAGACACACATCCATTTATATAGATATTACTACACAAAGTCTAGGCTGCATTTATTGGCTCATAATGCAGATCACGATTATCAATAGAGTAATGGGAGTTGCTGTGACAAAATGTAAATATATATATATATATGATAAGCTCTTGTGTTATTGATTTTAACGGTTTCGAAATAATGCTTTGTTGTTATAAAACTAGACCCTAGAACGAAATTAACATTTTGAACTAATTAAAACTTTTGATGTCAATTTTTTAATAAAACGACATAAAGCGTGGCTGAAAATATAATACAGGTTAGAAATATTAATCTAGAGGTAGGTCTGTTGACGGATAATTTAATGAATGACGTCATCGTCAGACAAAGAAATTAGCACTAGTTTAGGTAAATATTTCATATAGTCACCAATGTTTTACTAAACCAGCTATACTATTTGTGTTTGTCCTTGCATTAATTAACGCCTACAGACCATAGTCCGAACGTCACCCCGTCGCTTTCTGTTCTGTAAACAAAGTGACTGAATTTTCTCTTATTCATAGCTCCGAGACCCTGGGCCCTGACCGGGACACAACATAGTGTGACGTCTCTAATGGGTTCGTCAATTATAGCGAATGATCTTGGTTAGTGACTAGTCACCAAATGCAAATATATACAGATTTGACAACTATTTGGTAGCGTAAAACATTATATTAATTCCGAGCGATTAACAATAGAAATGCTTTCATAAATAAGTATATATACAGACAGTGGTCTGCCTGACCATCGACACCTGGTCTTAATGTTCATTGACTATAAATAGTCGTCAACCACCCCGTGGTCTCAGTGACTAACGTGTAGTCGTTAACCACCCTGTGGTTACTGGCCTAGTTGCCGACGGTGACCGCCTTATATCCCTACGGCCCAATAGTCCGAAGGCCCATTAGTCCTAAGGCCCGTTAGTCCGAAGGTCCAATAGTCCTAAGGCCCGTTAGTCCGAAGGCCCGATAGTCCGAAAAAAAATAATATAACTGGAATTTATATGTGAACAGTACTCGAAATGTTTATTACGGTTTTCGATGCAAAAGATTTGTTGTAAATTTGCTAAGGTATACTTACATGTATGTGACTATAGATTTGATGAAAAATGATAATAAAAAACGAAATGTTGCGAATTTTAAAAAAGAGCATAATCTTGAAATACGTAAACGTATCTGATATTGAAGAGTATATGCATTTTAATTTACAATGCAATCACGTTTAACATCACCCCCCCCCCCCCCCAAAATATCATTATGCGGACCATTTCTGTCATTAAGGGTAGAATAAACAAGTCAAAGAAAGGGGAAGGAAATGCAAAAAACATGTACATATTGTAAAATATAACGTATATAAGGTATAATAAAGGTCATTTTTCGGTAAATTTTGATTATATACATCATTTATTCATGGAGCAACGTTAACCCTAATGCAATCAAATTACAGTGTACATAAGGCTTACAATCGGACAACTTTAAAGCTTGTATGCTTGTGAGATATCTTATAAAATATAACATATAAACCTGTTTTAGCATTTTTTTTTTATTTTGATGTAATTTTGAACTCGCAATGCTCCATGAAGAAATGACAACTTGCCGTCCAATCGTCCATATAAATTGTCAGATCAGCACTGCAGAAAAATGTATTCGTGAAAATACAACTGTACGTTAATTATAACAACTATATAACTTGCAATATTTACTAAATTTCGGACTAACGGGCCTTCGGCCTGAAGGGCCTTCGGACTATTGGACCTTCGGACTATTGGACCTTCGGATTAACGGGCCTTCGGACTATTAGGCCGTAGGGATATAAGGGTGTCACCTTGCCGACTATCGCTAGCCGGTGACTCTCGACAACAGTGTTGTAACCACAGGGACTTGTAACGTAGGTTGTGAGAAAGTCTGTTGTGTATACATGTGTACTAGGCCTAAGCTTATATACTATATAAAAGGACAAGGGAACCAACGGTTCGCTTGGAAGAGGTACACCTGCCTCTACAAAAGTCGCCCGTATTCCGTCAAACATGGATAAATATGTACATATATAATACCAATACATTCTTAAATAAATTTTCGACATGAAAAACACAACTTCAATCACGATATAATATATCAACATACCTTTATTTCATTATGAACGTGGAAAATGCAGTCAGATTTCCTCGCTGTCGTTTTGCTTGTCCACTGAAATCTAGGTTAAACACGTTTGAGTGGATATTGTGTACCCCATACCCGGACCCGAACTGGAAACCCCATATACACAGTGCCTGTACACTAAAAGCTACAATATTAATGTGGTAACCGGTAAAGTAAAACATTAGAGTCTCGACTTAAGTTAGATTCTTCAATTAATGATACGTGTATTTCAAATAAAGGTACTTCTAAGAACCTTAACCATGAAACTTAATTTATACAGAGTCTGGGTACAGAATTTCAGTGCAGTATCGGGTAAGGGCGGGTACACTAAAAAGGTACCAATCTTCAATTACAATATGGCGGATTATACGAACAAGAGTCGAGTGCTGGATAAAAAAGTGTGATTCCTCGCTTAGTTGTTGGATTGGATTAATGAAAGCGTTATCGGAGATAGCCTATTTGTATTTGCAATGGGAAAATATCACCAGAAAGTGAAATGAATGCATACAAAATTTGTTACAAGGGAATATGAGTGCCTTTGACCTAGATTTCACTGGACAGGCATAACGACAGTGAGGAAATCTGACTGCATTTTCCGCGTTCATAGTGAAATAAAGGTATGTTAATATATTATTTCGTGTCTGAAGTTGTGTTTTCCGTATCGAAAATTTATTTAAGAATATATTAGTATTAAATATATACATATTTATCCATGTTAGACGGAATACGGGCGACTTTTGTAGAGGCAGGTGTACCTCTTCCAAGCGAGCCGTTGGTTCCCTTGTCCTTTTATATAGTATATAGGCCTAGTACACATGTATACACAACAGACTTTCTCACAACCTACGTTACAAGTCCCTGTGGTTGTAACCACCTATACCGTACGCGTGTAGTCATTGACTTATTACAGGTCACGAGCCGCTGCCAAACACTCTATCAAGAAAAATCGTCAAATGCCGTTATAGCCTATACCTGATACTCTGTGATCTTCACAGCATGAGTGTTGATACCAGACTGAAATTCGTCGAATTGAATTGAAGAGTTTTACATGCCGTCACGTTATCGTTTCTGGGCGTCTGTCAGCGCGGGCTTTTTTATACCCTCGAATTTTGGCAATCCGGGTCATACAAACGCTTTACTCGCTAGCGTAAACTTGACTAGCCAAGCGTGTAATACACCGAGACTACAAACAGGAAACCCGGACGCACACATGTTTACATGTTTATTTATTATTCATTACAATAGTCTATAAAAGTTGTAGTTTCTGTTCCTACGTAGTACTCAGAATGAAGAAAGCGGGTCGACTGGCCTATCCGTCGCCAGTATAATCTGACCAGGTGGGGTTATCCTCGATATCAGGCTGAGGGGTTCCGTTCACTTACGATCTCTACACCCCTGGACTATCTCATAGTGAAATTGAAGGCAGCTCAGCGGAAAACATTTGACCAATCACAGGCTAGCAAAGATTTCCTTTGAAGACTACAGAGAGAGCGACGCCTAACATCAAAGCCACACAGTCAACCACAGTGTACCGTTATACGGCTCTTTTGATGTACATCGTATGACGAAATTACCTGTTTTATTCTGTTGCCTCCAGTTTTACTATGAGAAAGTCCAGGTGTGTAGAGATCGTAAGTGATCGGAACACCTGGAATATCGAGGATGAGGTGGGGTGTGCTGCTTTGGTTTTTGTTGGCAGCATATTACAGTGATATAGCATTATACAAAGGGGCATAGGTTTTACTATACTAAAGATGCACAAAGCTAATATACCACATCCTCCCAAAACATACAGACAATCACACCGCAACATCGTATAAGGAGAGACCAACCTTGAATGATATTTGCTTTTCAAGAATTTTTTTATCACATAATCTCAACGTCAAAATGCGTGCATTTCCAGCGAGGCAGCCATTTCGTCACGATTTTCTCGCATTATGACGTCACATCATTGTTTACTGACGTCACAATGAATGTTTAGTCAATAAAAAGCGCTGTAAGTCGCTGAATATTACGCGGATTGTATAAATAAACTTTCTACAGATAGTTTTTATTTCTATCTGGCATGAAATCGTGGTGGCGTTTGTCTGACAGCTTATAACAAACTTTATGCTGGGATATACTCTTTACTCATCAGTCATTTAAAAAACCTAATTACCCATAGTAGGTTGTTATAGAGATCAGCTGTTCTTTTTCGACACTGTTATTAGTTGGTATTGGCAACACCAAACCCATATAACCGTTATATATAAGTTTGAAAACTAATGACAACTAATAAGATCGTGGCTTGATCCTTAATTCAACAGTTTGGCAAAAACAGTAAGTAGTAGTGTAATAGAAAAAATCTTGCAACTTATCTGAATTTCTTGCAGTAGGTATATGCATAATATAAGACTCTTTCATATATGGATATGAAGGATAGTGATATTCTATCTGAAGGTAACAAAATGTTTTAAAACGTAAGGCTTGCCGAGAGTTTACAACACTTTGTGTTCCCGAGGGTAGAACATTCCCATCCTTCATATCAATGTAGTATAATGTATTTTTCTCTCATACCTCGATGTTTTATTGCAATTTTACTGCTATGATTGTTCGCCATTTTAAAATAAATTCGAAAAAACGCGGCTGCAACTCAATTCTCCAATTTTTTGTTGACGATGTGACGTCACGAGGCTTTATTGCATGGGTAGCCATGCAATACATCCTCAAACGACATGGATTTCTTTTACACCTACGGGTGTTATACTGGCCGGTCTTGGGCAATACACTCATGCCGCCTGAAGTTGTATTGCATGGCTACCACTGCAAAAAAGCCTCGCGACGTCACGGCGTCAACATTTCTATTTCCTCGGTAAAATTTAAACATTATTTTCACAAACTTGACTGGTTTTACTATAAAAGATGCAAACAACGGAATTTTGTTTTGAAAATGTCGCGTAATTTTTCATGTATGACAAATTGACTTTCAGCCGTGGATTTCTTCGAATTTATTTAAAAATTGCGGGATATTATAGTTTTAAAATTGCAATTAAACGTTGAGGTATGAAAGAAAAATACTCTTTCATAAGTGGATATGAAGGATATGGGTATTCTAACATCGGGATCACAAAATGTTGCAAAACCCTCGGCAAGCCTCGGGTTTTACTACATTTTGTTACCCTCGGGTAGAATATCCCTATCCTTCATATCCACGTATGAAAGAGTCTTATAGTATTACCCTGGACCAGCCAGTATCACACGTGTATGTATGAGAGGAAATACGTTATTTTACAAAAAAAACTGTCCTTCATAAATTTATAACATAGGTCATACGTTACAATAAAACTTCCAAACTATGCGTTAAGCCATGTGACCATCCAAATGGACAATCACTTATTTAGAATTAAACGTGAGTACTATGAATTGAAATATTTGTATTTTGTGGTATAGCTTAAAGGCCTACTACCTTTCCAGAGCAAAACATAAAGGTTTCTTAAACACCAGAAAATATATACCGATGGCCTATGATGAGATTACAACACCAAACATATCCAATATATGATAACGGATAACAGTGGAGAGTCATTTCGCTGTTTTGCCGTCTGGCACAGTGATATGGTCATCTACCGCGCGGTATTTAGGATGACGGCGGAAAACATAAGACGACCCGCGTTATGAAAATTGACATTTTATTTATTTTAAACAAATTGTTCAGAAGGTGATGATTAGTGTAGCATTGGCGGTAAGTTAATAACTTTTGCAACTCTACAAAATTATCGATCTCGTTTTACATTCCCATTTTAAAAATTAAAAGCCGTTTCGGAAAAGTAGTGGGCCTTTAATTGGAGTATGACGCAAACATAAACTGCGTCAGCAATAATGACGCAAGTCATCGCAGTATTGATGTAGCTTCACATACATGTAGTTTTTTTTTAAAAACTTTGAGCGGAAATGGGACTTTTATAAGCGATTACCAGTGGATTATTCCACTTATAATTTAGACTACATATATATATTAACTGGTAAGAGTATAAGTTCAAATTTATGACATTTTATTACAACTGTTCTCAAAAAGAATAGTGTGGATAACTGCATGCAAAGACATTTAAAACGAGAGTATAGAACACAATGTGCAGCAATATATATCAATGTGTAACAAGCTTGGTATGCTTGGTTTCAATATTGCATTTTTTATCAAACATTATTTTTATCTAATAAATATATCGTCCTATTTCAAACCTACCAAGGTTGCTATAAGTTCTAAATAGGAGTGTATACTCCAATATCGCTCGTGCACTTCTGAGCACACAATCAAACAAACAACGCGAAATAGTGTCTTTGTTTGCAGTTTCAGTATGCATTATACATATACAGTATTTACCTTTACAATAAAATCAAATTCAGAAATGAGTATTTTAAATCAGACTATTGACTTAACTGCATCAATAACTTCTTAACCGTATCATCACTTGTCCCTTTCTGTATCACACACCATGTATTCTTATAAAGTATTGAATTAGCCCTGCTCATCAATATGCATATTTCCTGAGCCAGGCATTTTCCCGCGATGTCAGCCGTGACTATATGTCTGGAAGAGTAAGTATTATGTATATGGGTTGATGTTAACAGCTTTAAGTTATTGATGCCATTATCATTGGCCTTTTTCATACTCAGATCTAATTATTTCTGTTTTAACTGGGTCGTATAACTCCGTAATCAGCTGGACGGTGACGCCGTCAATAGCGATGGTTATTTGGTACATGTTAATACGGTACCACACAAAAACACTAATTACGTTCACATGAATAGAACTGCAGAAGGATAAATATGGTTATTTCTGGCCTAAGTTGTGAATAATAGATCTGAAGAAACTATAGAATAAAACTAATCGTATATAAAGATGCTCCGTAGCTGATAGAGCATTAATGATATTCATCATTTGAACAACAATTTATATTTAATCGTGTATATATATAAGTCTAATTAACACACAAAAATAACATGAAATAATTTGTTTTGGCTTTGGTGCATGTAGGATATAGTGCAATGGAATTTTTTCGGGATGCAATTGATTATTTTTCATATTTTTAACTTGAAGTAAAATAAGAAGCTCAAACTTTTCAATAATGGTAATTGTGTAAAGTAAGTAACTGTCGTAACTGAAGAAAAATACTAAATTGTATGCTTCTGTTTTTGATAGTGAAAAATACCATTTGTCAGCGGTGGAGCATCCTTAATTGCTTTAAGTAGCATATACGGTACCAGAAAAGTAAAACACAGGTACCGGATGTAACATCAACGGTGAAAGTGAGGTTCATACATATCAATACATGTATTAGATAACAATTTAATGTGATATATACTTCATTTATTTTACATCGATCGCAAAACAAGTTATTTAAATTACACAAATCTCTTCCGATGGCCCGGATGAATGCACAAGAGAGATCTTAGAGTGAGAGGAAACCAGAGTGCCCGGAGAAAAAACTCATTTGATTGGGCAGGTGACCCTGATCTTTTTCTGCCCGTGTCGGGGTTCGAACCCCGGCCGGCTAGGTGAAAGGCGAGTGGTTTATATTTTTAATTAACTACAACACGTGCACCCGGTCACCCGTCTGATAACAAATACCTATATTTGCATATATAGATTGTAACGCTAGGTTGCTTGAGTGTAATGGTATATTATTCAGTGAAAATGACATGTTGTTGCCCACAATCTTTTGCTTCACAGTCGATAACAATCCGTGTAGATAAAAATGTAATGTTATATGTAAATTAACAAAAGGAAAAGAACGATGGGCAAATAGTTTATCTAAAATAGAAATATAAATATCTCAAAAGGATTCCATTAAAAATTCAAATATACCAAAGTAACCGTATTTCGCGAGACTTTATCAGGATTGCAAAATTTAGATCAGCAAATAATCAATAGAAGTCATAAGGTAGGTTTTATCTGCCGTTTTATAATGCCGATTGATATATAATGTACTATGTGTTTGTGCTATAGCACCAGCTGACATACCAAGTCGGAGGATTAAATTCTTTTCTATATTTTGAAAATTGTGATGTGTAAACAGACCAAATACTTATTTTTCTATAATACTAGTCATTAAACTGAAATTTATGTTTCGATATGCTGTCTGAGAAATGACGTGAATTGTCATAGTACCAGTCTGAGGATTAAATTGTTTTTACATTTTGTAAATTATGATGTTTACTGATAGTCTAATAAAAGGAAGCAACAACATTATAACAATAATGGCTTTAATGGATACCACTTCCAGAGTACATCTATTAACTGTACCAGACCTGTATCTATCAATTGAAAATTGAGAATACAACAAAAGGTGGGAGTGGGCAAAAAATAATTAGCCTTTAGCTTGGCTGTTGAAGCACATGTCAATTGAAAACGAGGCGCGGTAAAACAATGCGGAAGTACATCAATTTTTACAAGCACTAAAAATACAGAATGCGGGAAACTAGGGAAACGACAATACTAAAATTATATTTACATGTAAATAACACTTTACTGATAGTCTAATAAACGGAAGCAACAACATTATAACAATAATGGCTTTAATGGATACCACTTCCAGAGTACATCTATTAACTGTACCAGACCTGTATCTATCAATTGAAAATAGACAATACAACAAAAATGAGTGTTGCAAATGTCATGAGATATATAGGTCCAAACCCAAGTTGTTGAAAAGGAAGGGAAAAAGGGGGTTATGATACAGGTTAACGAGGAAGAGATAAACAAAAGAGGTTCATAGCATTGTTACGTTTGCTCCTATTAGTTTCAATATAGCGTTTATAGCAATCACTAGACCATAAACCTAGAAGTTGGATATCGTCGTCTGCGACACCACACTAACTACCCTAAGTAGCAGCCCCCCCCCCCCCCCCCCCCCCCCCGCGACTCGGAGAGTGACCCCCATAGGAAGCGGCGTAGTACCCTAGTTGAGAGAGAATAAAGCGGAAGGCCTTAAGGAAACCAGAGTAGGATATGCACTTCCCAGAGGATAAGAGGAACAGAGGTTGGGTCAAATCTGGTCGTACTAAAAGCTGCTGAAGTGGGGCACAGGGGCAAAGGGGGTGACCTAGCTGTAAACGGGGAAGAACAATTTCAATAGGAACAGCTCTAAATTGCATGGTCTGTACAACTTTTAAAGACAATAACATACCCCATAGGTGAGGCAACAAATCCAGACACTGAATATGACGGGATGGGTCAAATACACCTTTAACTAAGAAATTATTAGGTCTCAAAAAAAACCCCAAAGAAACCAACAAGGCAGGCTGACCAAAAAACACAGTTGTCTTTACAAGTAAAATCTAAAATATATCGTGAATCTCTAACAACAAACGGGGAGTTACTGGGGACTTACAGGATTGTGCTGTGCCAATTTCTCTCTTAACACCCGTTAAGACATGTTTTACATGCCAGGTTGTAGTATAGGACCAGGTAGATTTTCAGATGTGTGGAAGACTGATATAATATTTAAGATTTTAAGTAAGTAAGATTTTATACTGCTAATTTTTTTCACATCAACCAAATAGGCGACATACATTTCTACAGTCTCTATATCTGCCGGAACACTTGCTAACTTATGGGCCGTACAAAAACTCAAAAAAGTCTGTAAATGAGTTTTATAAGTCTCTGATATGGAACTAGCCCACCCCTTCTTTTTCAGTCTTTTCACACCGTGTTTGAGTCTCTCTGTCTGGGGATCCGCGTAATCCCCACCTATAACATAGAAAAGAAGGGGAAACATGCTTTAACAGCTCATCGGCAGTAAAGTCAATAAGGTTATAACTAGTCACAACACTATACAAGCGAGAAAGCTGACCTTGCTCATGAAGGCGAGAAGCACTATCTGCGATAGTATTAAATCGTCCATTTATGAATTTTGCTTTGATTTTGAAATTATAATATGCAGATATCCAAAATAACAATCTTAAACAAAACATAAGTACACTATTCTTAGAGGACCCTTTGTTAATAATGCTCATGGTGGTCATATTGTCCGTTGACACAATCACAGTTTTATTACACCACCAAGGGGCCCAACGTAAAGCTGATAATACGACAGCCATTGTTTCTTTAATATTAATATGTTCGGAGGACATCACTAGCAGGTCTAATTCCCAATTGACATAAAAGTAATCACCATTATCACACGCGTCTGTCTGTAAGCCTGTTAGAGGTGTTAACTCTATAAAGCGGACACAGCCATTAAAAGTTGACATAAACGTTATCCACCAGTTTAAGTCGGAGAAAAAATCATCATTAAGTTTAACTTTTGCATTAGAACATTTATATTCACTTGGGATCAAATTAAGCACACGTCTGAGAAAGGGGCGGCCTCCCTTTATCACTGAACATGCCCAACTGAGCTTTCCACATAAAGATTCTAGTTGTTTGACACTTGCACGCTTTTTTCCAACAAACGTATATAGTAAGTTTTGAAATTCGGTCATTTTTCCTGCAGTAAACTCAATGTTAGTTCCGTCGTGTTGATTAAGACTCCAAGGAAGATAAGCTGCTGACTAGGACCCTCGACTTTGTTCCACGATATATTGAAGCCCAATTTTCTCAGAGTTGAGATGAGTAATCGAAGACCTCTACTGCATTGTTCAAAAGTGTTTTCGATAATTAGAAAATCGTCTAAATATGCGATAACTGTCACATTAAAATGAACTTTCATGATATGACACACAGACAAACTCAGCTTTTGAAAGATTTTAGGGCTTTTGGCATGCCCAAAAGGTAATTTTGTGTCATACATATATGATGGCGATGTTTCTCCCTTAAACGTCCACTTTAAGCCTGTGAGTGCATAATCTGAAGGATGAATTTTTACTGAGCAGTAGGCACTTTTTAAATCCACTTTTGCTAAGAAATCACTTGGTTTAATGATAGAAATGGCACTTTTTAAATCCATATAAGAACAATCTGTATCCGAGGTTAAAGAATTTAAGCATGCATGTATAGACCGACTAGCATCATGAATTAAGCGAACATCCCCGTTAGTTTTAGGGACAGCTCCAAGCGAACTAATTATTGTCGGTTTTGTATCTGTTATTACGTAATTTTTAGCGATAACTCTGTGAGTATCTGATCTTCAACTTTTTTATTATATAAAGCAGCTGAGGTATAGTTGTCTCTTGCGACTTGTTGGTATGGACCAAATTTTGAAGTAAGCTTAAATCCATCACGTATACCAACTAAAAGTTCCTCCCTATCCCCACAGTCGTTAGGAGCAGTTCTTCTCACGCCCCATGTTTTAAACAGTTTGTACAGTCTACTGTTGAGCTGGCCCGTTTTTTGGGGTCCCTATGACAGTGGGGTAAGATTTGGAAGTGTCTTGGGAGTGGTTAACGGCCGAATGAACACTTGAAAGGCAAATGGCACAATTATGTGCCATCCTACATGCCGGTCGCGTACACATGTTACTGTTGAGGCTACGACAGATTTCTTTCCCGTTAGGCAGGAAGGGGTCCTTCATACGTCGATCCGGTGCACTGTTATGATATTGGGTTTGAATGCCAGCCTCTTGAAATGCCCTAGACGTGACATTAGAGGATTTATGAACTAGGTTGAATTCTTGTAGATCTTGTCTGTATGTCCCCCACTGTGGCTTGTTGTTCTCGATATTCCTTATCATAAAGGAGCACGGAAAACCAAACATACTTGGACGCGAGCCGGAAAATGTCAGCTGTATACTTTAAGTATGGCGCAGAATTGGGGAGATTGCCTGATTTTGTTAGGGCAGTCATGATTTGGATGTTCGCGAACCCCCATTGTTCTAGTGTCACTTTTTCCAAAGTACGAGTTTTACCTATTCTCACCTCCATATTTTTACCTAGATTCACAGTATCATATTGGGGAATAGGGTCCTGAGAGATATGGTCTACGATTTTTAAACATTTTCGCTGTTCATTGTTATTGTTCAAATTGTTCAATATCAACTCACCGACACTGGCAACGGCTCCACTCTCTTGACCTTGACCGTGATCCCTAGAATTGTCTGGTGTCACGTAATCTTTTGCGAGTTCGGTTCGTATTTTTTCCTTTTCTTCATTAATTTTTCTTCGTATCATAATTTTTTCTCTGTCAATTTTTATCCTTTTCAGTTCGCTTTGCAGTTGTTGTAGCTCTTCGTCGTCATGATCGTCCACGTGGTCGCCATCACTCCCCGGCATGGGTCCATGTTCTGGCATCGTCAAAGATTCATGGAAAACGTCTTCCGTATCACTTTCGCGGGACTCTTCTTCGTTTTGAAGGGCGTCGATAAACACTTTTAGTCTTGCTCCCGCTTTCGTTCGCTTGGGAAGAGCCCCGCCGTTACCTTCAGTCATATTTCAGCAAAAATCATCAGCAAAAAATAATCAGCTTTTAGCGTGGCTGTTGAAGCACATGTCAATTGAAAACGAGGCGCGGTAAAACATTGCGGAAGTACATCAAGTTTTACAAGCACTAAAATACAGAATGCGGGAAAATAGCGAAACGACAATACTAAAATTATATTTACATGTAAATAACACAATAAGTCAACAGACTTAATACTTATACTAATACTTGATAAATACCTATTTGTCATTTTACTGAAATTTCTATGTCGATAATGCTGTCTGAGAATTGACGTGATGTAGATAATGCTTTATTGAAAGTCCCATTCAAACCATTCTTGGTTGTATTGCATTCTTCAAATTCCCATCGCCGATCTGGTTTGGTCTGGTCTTCGTTGTTTTTTTTAGTTTGAATCTAAACATTATTTTGTTATGATTTAGACATAGCCTCTTCTGATATGATTATCCCAAGTAAATGTTCATAGACATTGATTTGCTTAAGTTGACTTTGATTCAAACGTAAGAATAAATGACACCTTTGTTTGAAAATTGTAATTATTTGCACATCTGTGTTCATAAGTAGGAATTTAAATACCCCTTTAGTGATTTGATGAGTAATTCAATAAATAGTTTATATCTGTTCAATTTAAAAACTGTAGATTTGGTCATTGATAAGTTGGTAACAGAAATAACATTTACTTCATTCTATCTATTAATGTACATATTTGCCAATTCATATATACTCAAAAGTATGTACATATTTTTGCAAAGAGAAGATTTTAAAGAACATTTTGTATTGCTTAGATTTTGACATTCAATCGTACATTTTGGTCTTGGTAACTGGAGTTTTATTGATGTTTCAGTTGGTGTAGTGCATGGAATTAATGCACCGACAAAAATTAGCTCTTGGTTACCAATTGCTGCATATACGAACCCGGAAGTGACGTATACCCATGGTCTGGGCGAAGTGCCAATAAAAGTTGATGTTCAGGTTCGGATAAGAGATACCACACGGAATAAGGATATTATCTTCAACGCCATCAACTCGGGTCATAGAGGAGAGGACGATGGATCAGAGTATGGGGGAGTGATATATGTCTATAATAGCAATGAAGTAAAAATGTTAGCCCCCGGCTCGTCAAATGGCGCTGGCACAGGAAAGCTTGTACACTTAGGTGATGTAATATTCATTAAATCATTAATGTCATTTTTCTAAATTCCATAGGGGTATGAAAATATGTTTTAATTACCAATCCGCCACAAAAAATGGAAATATTTGTTTTCGTAACCCATGCTATGAAAATGTATCAAATAGTAATCATTCTTTATTATATAACTCAATTTTGCTTGAAATAAGCATTTTCATTGGTTTAAAATTCAGCCCATTATTGAAAAAAAAATAGAAAATTTTTGTAACGTCGCTTCTGATTGGCAGATATAGCAGCGTTATGCTTTCATAGAAAATAAGTCCCATAATTAATTTTTAATTTTTAATAGAAAACCTTTCGTAAATTGAATTATAAGGATTAATTCTTACTCAGATTTTATTATCTTATATTTACTTCAATAATCTTTTGATCCAATTCAGACAAAATAAAATATGTTTTAATGTACGATTCATTGATTTATCAAGGTATTTTAAAATGTCATTAAATCAACACCCATTCTCAGTGTCTCTATTGTGACGTCACGATATCATTTGTGCCATTTTCGGATCATATTTAGTCATAGCATGAAACCAATTACAACAAGAAATGATATATTCGTGAATTTTTAACTATTGTATTATTACGGCATATAAAAACGTTTCTTAATCAGATATATTAGATAAGAAAATTATCGACGTTAAAGGCGTTCAGACAGGAGTACCGCTTAATATCTACATTTATAATGTTTGTTTAATACGTCTTTAAATATTTGATAATTGCGTCTTTTATAATATTTGTATTATACGTCTATAAATATTTGATAATTGCGTCTTTTATAATATTTGTACTATACGTCTATAAATATTTGATAATTGCGTCTTTTATAATATTTGTATTATACGTCTATAAATATTTGATAATTGCGTCTTTTATAATATTTGTATTATACGTCTATAAATATTTGATAATTGCGTCTTTTATAATATTTGTATTATACGTCTATAAATATTTGATAATTGCGTCTTTTATAATATTTGTATTATACGTCTATAAATATATTTGATAATTGCGTCTTTTATAATATTTGTATTATACGTCTATAAATATATGATAATTGCGTCTTTTATAATATTTGTATTATACGTCTATAAATATTTGATATATATTGCGATAATTGCGTCTTTTATAATATTTGTAATATACGTCTATAAATATTGATATTTGATATGTATGCGTCTATTTTATAATATTTGTATTATACGTCTATAAATATTTGATAATTGCGTCTTTTATAATATTTGTATTATACGTCTATAAATATTTGATAATTGCGTCTTTTATAATATTTGTATTATACGTCTATAAATATTTGATAATTGCGTCTTTTATAATATTTGTATTATACGTCTATAAATATTTGATAATTGCGTCTTTTATAATATTTGTATTATCCGTCTATAAATATTTGATAATTGCGTCTTTTGCATGATCCATGTAGTACATAGTCGATGATGGAGCGTTAAAATCAATTTGTTTCAGTGCAGCTAACATGTTAGAGTAACAGAGCAGATAAACCACAGACTGTCATAATAATCATGACTATGGAATTTTAACTTCTATTTTCTGTTAATCAATGTTATATACTGAATTCCGGAATTGTACCTGCTGGTGCATTGCAGCATCGTAATAATCCTTTGTTATATTCTTCCTTACTGACTTTCGTCTTCGGCACCGCCTTGCTTTTGACCGGTCGCGAGATACACCGCAGTCTATAACAGTGGCTGTTTCTGTTCCTACCTAGCGTTAAGCATAATTTAATGTAACTGGGTTGGATGTGCTTCAGTGAGTTATTACAATATGAAAATATCGCAGCTCGCAAAACATTCACACAATCACACATTACACACATGCAGTCTACTTAGCCTGTCTATAATATTTGGATTTTATTATTTTTTGCCTAATATATATCTGGCAAAAATTCTAAAAAAAGATTAAAGGAAGGTTTAGTGTACTGCACACAGGAGAGACCGTCCTTTAATGGCCAAGGCTATTAACAGGCCGTTCAGCCAATCCAAACAAAACATTTTCAAACGGTTACAATGGAACATGATTGTTTACATACATTTTTCGATTTCTTGAAAATTGTGATCCGAAGTCGGTTCACTATCTGATCCTAAAGAACGGTACGAAAATCATTACCGGCTATGTTGCTGGAGCCATTCCTCAGATTATGTTCAGTGGATTAACCATGTAATGTTTCTTTGAAAACAAACCGCATAATGAACTCCTGTATCTGGTAAACCTTCATGTAAATCTGATATTCCATAAACATCCGCATGGCAACGGCTCATAATTACAGAATAAAAATTCAAAGTAGGCGAGCAGAATAATGTTTGTATGAACACACGGCCAACAATAAAATTGAACATAACACGTATAACAGATTAGCTGTTACATTTGATGTTCGTTATATAGTGCAAGGTAATTAATGTATATCACAGGATAAGGATTAGCATCATTATCAGTGAGGCCTAAAGTTCCTAATAGATAGTCAAATATTCCAAATACGTAAGTGCATTACTTTGAATAGACATTTAAAGATGCTCCATTATAATTGTTGTTTTGCCTTTGGTGCATGCGCAATCGGTACTTCATTCCATTAGGGCATCGTGATGTCTTTCGGGACGTAATTATTATTTTTAATATTTTTATCTTTAAGTAAATTAAGTGGTGATTATGGTGTAAAGTAAGTAACTTTTGTAACTAAGGAAAAATATCCATTCATCTGTTACTGTTTTTGATAAAGAAACAATACCATTCGCTGTTGGTTGAGCATCTTTTAATATAAAAGACATGTATGATAGAGTATTCGTATATTCGTCATTAAAAAAACTTTTACAAAAAATCAATGATAAATGAAAATTCATACTTATATTGAATGGTATCTAGTTAAAAGTGTAGTAAATGCACGGAATTGCTACCAAAGATCAATCTGTCAATAAATGTTTGTTGAATAATCAAGTGCCTAAACAATATAGCTATATCACAAAGACAAAGCCAGCAACACATGTACCAGTTAGGTGACAACCACTTTGAACATTATTTGTCTCATACAAGCATTGAATTCCCACAGCCTTAATATTCAGCACGATCAACAGAGAATAATTCCTCCCCCCTAGGTGTGTAACTGGCTTTATCTTTGTGGTATAGCTAGGTACGTCACATAATGACATCATTAAGCAGACCTATATTGGCAGAATATAGCGAAAGGACAATGAGAACAACTGATAATAGACATGGGTAATCAAACAACATGTACCGGCAGTTGGATAACGAAGTGACTGTTTTGAACTAAATGGACTGCATTATAAGATTTAATGAAAGCAGTATACAAAGGCACAGTTAGCCAAACCAAACTCTGTTGATTTATTGATTGAACGATAATAAGTGTCATCTGATATATGTAGTAGTTTCATACACCGAAGTTTGATATGTTACAAACATTAATTATGTTTTAGCAGGGATAACACAAGTGCATTGACACCTTTCATGCGCTGATGTCGATGCAGATTACCAAAACGAGATAGCAATGATCAAAATGAACATATTCATCATAACGTTTTATCAGTCATGCTCGCTACATCTATAACTTATTGAACACTCATACCAGATATGATCGGGATATCTAAATTATCATAAGAGAATAATAGGAAGCATTCACTATTGTGGGATTGAGAAACAAGCTCAAAGGTTATATTTTCTTTCCCAGTTTTCGAAACATTTTCTTTAGGTTGAACAGTATGGTTTATGTACTGATGTGTGAACGAATCGCCTAGAGGAATAATCTATGCCTAGTACGAAGTGAATCATATGTAGTGCTCCATAGGATGTTAGAATCATATATTTTGTTTTAATATTTATCTATGATAGTCCATGTATGTCATTTCTTTCTTGAAGTCTCTTATCGTTCTCTCTATTTACCTGTGAATATTTCTCAGAAAATTCAGGAATTTCTTAGCTTAAAGTTATCCACAGGAAAGTATTTAAGATTTTAAGGAAGGCCCTGTTCTTTCATGTGCCTCTGTTGTTCATGTAGTCTTTGTTCCATGCATATTTAGTACTATTTTTATTTACGTAACTTTAAACACACTATGTATATGCGTAATGATATTATAATGGATCAAATATGCATATGTAATTTTATAACATTGTACTTGTACTTCAGGCGGATCTAAATACGTAGGACCGACTATAACCGGGGACTTCTCCTCAGGACATGTTCGAGTACGGTTGTGGAAGATGTGCGAGTTTGCTAAACCCGCCTATGTGTCCGATCTTGTAACCCTAGATAATAGTATGTATTTCTTATACAAGTGTGGATTGGAGAAAAATTTCAAATTTCAATTACCAGATATGTTATAAGACTATAGGTATGTCAGATCATTTCCACATTGATTTGAAATCAACTAGATCTATCGGTATGTTGCATTATAAGACTCCTTCATATTTGGATATGAATGATTGAGAAATTCTACCATAAGTTTACAAAATGATGTAATCGCGAAGTCTGCCGAAGATTTTACATATTTTTATCCCAAGGGTACACTATCCCTATCCTTCATATCCACATTTGAAAAAGTATTTTTTCTTATACGTCGATGTTTTATTGAAATTTAACAACTATGACTACATGCGTGTATTGCATGAGACCAGAAAGTAATACATATGTTGGTATGATAGAAAACACGTTATTGATATTGATATGCTTGTGCGCTATTTATGTTTCTGATGTAAGGAATTGAGATTTCAAATAAGCGATTACAATATTACTGAATTTGTATCCGAAATCAGTCCTATTAGGCAGTAGCATCTGCATCATTTATATTTACGTCTTTAAAAATGTGTGAGCAAAAGTAAAACAATGTCTAAGATTGATTATCTTATCTTATTCGACATTATGTTCAAAATCCCAAATTGTGTTCTTTGTCTAATTAATATCGCCTTTATTGTTATATGAATTTCGCATGGCTTGCTCTCTGTGTTATTTTTCTACATTGAAACGTCTTTGTTTTTATCACAGCTGCCGAGGAATCTTACAAAGAAGTGTTCCACTCCGTTGGGTTGGCTCCGGATCTCGTCATTGTACAGGTGCACCTTGACAACAATTGGGTAACAGATGCACAAGGTAATATAATACCATAAATCAATCTTATGATATGTATTACAGTCACAGTTACAATGCATCCGTTTCAGATTAGATTATTTATTTTTCTATGCTTTTAACACATTGTAAAGTTGCTAGGGAATGTACAGGTATCACGAAATTTCATCTAGAAATCCTGCAGATGTCAAAGATAAAAACTAAGAAATGGTTGCTAATTTTTAAATCCAGGAGTTACTGCCTAAATGTTTAGCGGACTACTACTGATAAAATATATCCAATTTGGTCATAATTGTTGTTTGCCAAAATTCAATGGTTCAGATAGTAGGTTTATAGGCTTAATAATCTTTATGTTTTAACTTTATTTGAAATGAACTGCTCACAATGCTCTCCATTGATAGCAATGAAACATATACATGTAATGACAGAAGATAAGGGGGAAATAGTGCTTTCCTATGTAGAAGTTTAAAAAATTTTGATGACATTATGCCCAGATAATAAACAACAAATCATGTTTACGTTTAGATCAATTTGCCACTAACGCCACATCAAAACACCTCCACACTGCATTCGATTTGATAAAATATCTATTATTTGTAAAAATGAATTGTTCGTAGTAAACTTTGTAATTTGATAGGTTCATCATCTTGCTCCATTAAACATAAAAGTATATTTTTTCCAATGTTATAATAGTTTATCACGTAATCCGCCTGATATCCAGCGACGTTACCCGTGTTATGGTATTGCACAAGACACTTGTGTAATATAAGCTGCATGAGCGCTTTTGATTGGCTAGAAATTTATTGTGACGTCACGGCTTGACGTAATTAGTAAATGATGACCCCGTAACAAATGTTAAAGTTGATGTTCTTCGAAATATAGGTTTTGAAAAAAGGTATCTGAAATTAATTAAAATGTTTTTTATAAAGACTCGTTTTATGAAATCTCACATGAAATAAACACTCATTCATGAATCAAACTTCGAGTAAACCTACAAGTATCTGATAAGAATACTTCGGTATACGTATATGTTTTAGTGGTTATTTTATTTTTCGTGCGAAAAATGCTGCATTGAAATATTGTTATTGGTCTAATTTGATTTCTGTTGCTCGTTTTATGGCAGTGATGGCGATCGATGTTGCGCCCCAATATAAGTACGTGTGCAGTATATAAACTAATAAAATGTGTCTTCTGGTTTAGGTATGTCGTTTTACTCTCAAAGTACTACGTCGTATGGAGGTGTAATGTTTGCATTCGGCAAGTACAGTATTCGCTTGTGGACACCTACAAAAGGTTCAGGATCTGCGTCTAACGGTAGGTGGAATCAGATTTAGATTGTTATAAATACCTGTATAACATATTTGTATCCCGATAAGAAGAGTACATGATTATGATTTCTTTGCATTGTCTTATGCGTAGTTACCAAGGTGTACGAGATCGTAATTAAGGCTGAAATGAAATATTGTCCGTTTGTGTTTCAAGGCATCGGGGCCTACCGTGATGCTGTATTTTGTCATGAATCACGCTATATAATGGGATTTCAGCCATGGATATCCCATCAACAAGCGATATTTTAATTGAAATAAAAAAGATTGTTACATAAATGTAATATTGCATCACGACACGAATCTTTATAGTAATTTGTTACCCTTTTAATTAACGACATCAAATCCTTTTATGAAAGATTATACAAATGCTAAAACTATCTAGTGTTGTATTATTTAAGTTATATGTGCCGTAATTTTAATACTCATGAATCAAAAAGAATATTCCTCACAAAATGTTCTATGATTTTGAGAATCACAATACTTACTATGCATAGGTTTTGATTTAACAAAACATAGAGCTGAAAAGGATTTTTGGCAGTACTGGTTTTCAGTAGATAAGTGAAGAAAAAGAGCATGTCAAACATTTCGCCCAGCTATAGCACATTAAACTTTAAACAACAAAAAAATGTTATATTAAGCAAGGATTTATAATATACGTCCTTGTATTAAGGTACGCCAAACTATATCACACTCAACATACCGAATTGATATTTGTACAACCGTCTCTAGAGGTTGAATGTATCTGTTCCAGGTGTCGTGTTTAATGCAGTGGACGGCTGGGGTAATGGCGGTCAATTTATGTACGACGATGCAGCTAGTGCACGAATCTGGGCATGGAACTTCGGGGACTTGGAAAATGATCCGATCAAACTATTGACTTATTTACGGAAACTTCCCGTTGATGGGACGTCTACACAATCTATGTCGATTATAGACGACGGCTTTGTCACAGTAACGGTATGTCTTAATGATCGAACCATCAAACTGTTTATTAATCTTCATAAAATGTCATATTTCACATATGTTATATGTAGTACGATAGCTTAGTTTAGAATCACTACCTTATACTACTATATTATCAAGAAGAAAAAACTAAGTACATATGAATTTCGCCGCTAACGTTTTCAGACCTCCTGGGTATGTATTATGACGTCATATCATAGTCACTGTATCCTGCATCCTCGATACTCCAGGGGTTCCGATCACTTACGATTTCTACACCCCTGGACTATCTCATCGTAAAACTGGAGGCAACAGAACAGAACAGGTAATTTAGTCCTTTGATGTACATCAAAAGAGCCGTATAACGGTACACTGTGGTTGACTATGTGGCTTTGAAGTTGGGAGTCGCTCTCTCTGTAGTCTTCAAAGGAAATCTTTGCTGGTCTGTGATTGGTCAAATATTTTCAGCTGAGCTGCCTTCAATTTCACTATGAGATAGTCCAGGGGTGTAGAGATCGTAAGTGATCGGAACCCCTGGAGTATCGAGGATGTGTATCCTGACGCCATAATAGTAGGAGGGGAGATAATATTGCAAGGAACGCAATAAGATGAAGGAATTGTTCATATTATAGCGTCATACACCTATCTATGCTTTAAAACTGGTTCAAAAAGTTTTATAAACATGTCTTCCTTGCTTACATATTTTAACATAATATTTCATTACTACAGGTACAGGTAGATGTGGGTACCAACCAGGGGTACCGCTTTTACACGGCCGGGACTGGTCCGACCACAGATAATCTAGGACCGTCTGTGTATTACGGCGGAGTGTTTTATGGAATTATGGACGATACTCTCATGATGTGGCACCCAGACGACTCTGAGACATATGGGTGTCTAGCTATGGCATACGGTCAGTGGGGGGACGGCAATGAACAGCAATGTATCAAAGAGGCGGACAGTCAGATAGTCATACAGTTGGCCTATGCGGATGTTGATGGTACGAAATTCCTCATGGAAAATGAGTTAATTGTTAACCATAAGTAAAATACCTCAACATTTTAAGGATCTCTTTTCTTTTAATGGGCTTTGAGGATAACGGTGGATTATTTTGTCGTTGTCGTAAGTGTCATCAATATTTCCACTGTGGCATTCGTTGAAAATATCAACTAATGGATATATCATAGGCCACATATGATATAATGAAAACTTAAGAAACAGTATATATGTAAATGTCAACCACACTTTTGTAATGCTGTAAGAAACAATGAGAATGTTTAAAGCAAAATAAATCTAATTAATGCATTTTCATAAGTTTTAGTATTCATTTTTCGCCATTACATTTTTGTCAACCTAACCATGAAAAGCATTTCACTATTAAACATTTTCAGAACCCCCATGTGGGGAAAGAGGCTGCAACCCGTCCGATATAGGGCCTACGTGTTTGTGTGCCGGTTCCGGATATGAAGGACAATACTGTGGTGCACGTAAGTCATTGTTACATTGTTCCTTTTTCTTAACTCTCTACGAAAATCTACTTTATTATTTTAACAGACACTAAGAAAAGATACACGCAGTCAAATGGCACTCTCAAGAAATAGATTTAAACGTTCACGCACTAATAATTTCTTCTTGGTATGAAACAATTATGAAACAATTTTACTTAAACTATTGTTTGTCACCAGCCATTTTCATTATAACGCCGTTGTACGTGTGTCTACAACACAAAATTATATTGGCTTTCACTAACCATTTATCCCTTTCAGTTGTGCAATGTATTCCCCCAAGTGGTCATCAATATGCAAACTACGCCCCTGTGCAGTTAATGTACGATTTCGCAGCCAATGTAACATTCACGTGTCAGGATGGATATGAATATCAACAGGGTGATAAGCAGTCGATGTGTGATGCTTTTAAGGCCTGGAACGGAGACCCGTACATCTGTACCCGTAAGTAATGCTTGTTTGTGTCATTCATTAGTTTGTTTCTCTTGTGATTGCAGCCACGACACTGAACAGTTTGGTAAAATTTTCTTTAACAAAATAACATTGTTGAACGATTGCTTGATAGGTTCTACATCATGCTTTTGTCGCAGTTATATGAGCATGGTTTTCACAAACGCTCTGAGTATTACCAAAGTAAGAAGAATGTTGTACCAAGTTTAACTACGTGCTAATTATCATTATAAGTATAATTATTTCGCCCCTGTGTTTCTATAGTGTTTAGAAGAATTTTGATGCATAAACATTTTCTTTGGGTTGTAAGTACATGTATGACTTTTAACAGGGGCGCCTCTATAAAAAAAAAGCCCGGGCTTGTACATAAATAAAACTAGTATGAGTTATTCATGGTCCTGTAAAGTTAAAACATCTACGTCGATCCGTCAAAGTCTTGAATGTAATGTAATATCAAAGTAAAAAAATAACCTAAATGTAGATGATTTATCTAAAATTAATGTTACTGAAATATACCCGTTTTGGAAGTCCGGAAAATGGAAACCTGAAGTACGACCAACCTACGGGTTCTGGGTGATTAGTGCTTGTGTTGTTTGGTGCGTTAATATGAAGAAGACAGAATTAAAGACAAGATGGTTTTTTCAAGCTTAAACCGAAATATCGAAAAGTGACACCTCGCAAATTATAGTGACACAGAGTAGATTCTACTTAGATAGTCCGCTAACACCTGCCTATACATGTAGGACTTATCATGAGATTTCCATGCTTTTGTACTAAACATTAACGCATAATAATCAGGTACAGGTAGAAAACAGACCTTTCTAGTTTAGCAATACCAAGCATTATCAAACATCATTTCCGGGACAAAACAATTCCTTAAAACCATATTCTGTCGAAGCCCCCTTTGACCCGCTATGGGCCTATGCGGCCCTCAGACCCCTCGCCTGGGCTTGCACATGTAAAAGCCTCAAGCTACACAGGCTTATGTAATGATATTTGTTACACAACCAGTGGAAGGTTCGTGTGTGACGCTTTGATTACTAGTACGATTTGTACACTGTCACCTACATCAGACAAATGACAAGTTGATTAAGATCAGGCAGCATAATAAGATAAATGACTAAGCAGCATAAGTACACAGTTCGGATGACCAGATGACCAGGTCACTATACACAGGTTTAATAAAAAAAATGAAATGACCATATATATCTTCCTATAAAGTGACATTTGGCAACCACTTTTGGGACTATATATTAATGTACTAACAGTTGTTACCATCATTGTGATTGCCATGGTAACACAGGTTTTGTGAAATGATAATAAATTTGTTCAAATTTGGTCAATTGTTGTAACCTATGGATGTCTATAACTTCCCACCGGCTACCATGGCAACATGATGGAACATAATCATTGGCATTCAGGTCTAGTTGATATTCGAGAATTATCTATATAATTTTTTTTCGACACTAGCTTTGTCGTGCGGGCAGCCAGAAGAAGGCGTACACTCTTCAAAGACAGTGGCAGGACTCACAATTAATGAGGTGGTGACCTACGTATGTGCCGATGGATATGGGGTGGAAAGCGGCGACTTGGAGAGAACTTGTCAGACGAATCAGCAATGGAGTGGATCAGCACCTGTGTGTGTTCGTAAGTAAACTTACTTACTAGCAATGAAATGGAGCACCACCTGTTTGTGCTTGTAAGTAAATTTAGTAATCAGTAATGCAGTGGATCAGTACCTATATGTGCTCGTTAGTAAATTTAGTAATCAGCCAGGGAGTGGATTACTCGTATGTGCTCGTAAGTACATTCAGTAATCAGTTTTGGAGTGTATCAACACCTGTTTATATTGTCAGTAAATTTACTAATATATAATGAAGTGGATCAGCACCTGTATGTGCTGGTCAGTAAATTGAGTAATCAGCTAGGAAGTATATCAGCACCTGTATGTGCTCGTAAGTAAATGTAGTAATCAGATAGGAAGTGGATCAGCACTTGTATGTGCTTGTAAGTAAACTTACTAATCAGCAATGACGTGGATCAGCACTGGTATGTGCTTGTAAGTAAATGTAGTAATCAGATAGGAAGTGGATCAGCACTTGTATGTGCTTGTAAGTAAACTTACTAATCAGCAAAGGAGTGGATCAGCACCTGTATGTGCTTGTAAGTAAATGTAGTAATCAGATAGGAAGTGGATCAGCACTTGTATGTGCTTGTAAGTAAACTTACTAATCAGCAAAGGAGTGGATCAGCACCTGTATGTGCTTGTAATAAATTTAGTAATCAGCTATATATTGGATCAGCAACTGTATGTGCTAGTAAGTAAATTTAGCAATTAGCTATGAAGTGAATAAGCACCTAAATGTGCTCGTAAGTAAACTTATTAATCAGCAATGAAGTGGATCAGCATATGTATGTGCTTGTAAATAAATTTAGTAATCAGCTAGGAAGTTTATCAGCACTTGTATGTGCTTGTAAGTAAACTTACTAATCAGCAATGGAGTGGATCAGTACCTGTATACGCTCGTAGGTAAACTTACTAATCAGCAATGAAGTGGATCAGCACTTGTATGTGCTTGTTAGTAAATTTACTAATCAGCAATGAAGTGGATCAGCACTTGTATGTGCTTGTTAGTAAATTAAGTAATCAGCTAAGGAATGGATCTGCACCTGTATGTGCTCGTAAGGAAACTTCCTAATCAGCAATGGAGTGCATCAGCATCTGTACGTGCTTGTTAGTAAAATTTAGTAATCAGCCATGGAGTGGAAATCAGCACTTGTATACGTGCTTCGTAAGTAGATTATAATCAGCCATGGAGTAATCAGCACTTGTATTGTTCGTAGTGGTAATCAGCAATGACGTGGATCAGCACTGGTATGTGCTTGTAAGTAAACTTACTAATCAGCAATGAAGTGGAGCAGCACCTGTATGTGCTTGTAAGTAAATTTAGTAATCATCTAGGAAGTGGATCAGCACCTGTATGTGCTTGTAAGTAAACTTACTTATCAGCAAAAAAGTGGATCAGCACTTGTATTTGCTTGTAAGTAAACTTAGTAATCAGCAATGGAGTGGATGAGTACCTGTATATGTTCGTAAGTAAACTTACTTACCAGCAATGAAGTGGAGCACCACCTGTATGTGCTTGTAAGTAAATTTAGTAATCAGTAATGCAGTGGATTAGCACCTGTATGTGCTTGTGAGTAAATTGAGTTAACAGCTAGGAAGTGGATAAGCACCTCTATGTGCTCGTAAGTAAACTTAGTAATCAGCAATGAAGTGGATCAGCATATGTATTTGCGTGTAAATAAATTTAGTAATCAGCAATGAAGTGGATCAGCACTTGTATGTGCTTGTAAGTAAATTTACTAATCAGCAAAGCAATGGATCAGCACCTGTATGTGCTTGTTAGTAAATTTAGTAAGCAGCGATGGATTGGAGGACCACCTGTATGTGCTTGTAATAAACTTAATAATCAGCTATAGATTGGAGCACCACCTGTATGTGCTTGTAAGTACACTTACTAATCAGCAATTGGCGTGGATCAGCACTTGCATGTGTTCGTAAGTAATCTTATTAAGCAGCTATAAAGTGGATCAACACCTGTATGTGCTCGTAAGTAAATTTACTTATCAGCTATGGAGTGGATTAGCACATGTTTGTGCTCGTAAGTAAACTTACTAATCGAGAAATTGAGTAAGGTTGTAAGTAGCGTTATTACAAAAAAAAACCTTATCCGTAAGTACGATTATTGGTTGAAAACATCTCCCTTTAAATCAGAAAGAATGATTTTTCTATGGTAAATAATTTGAAAATCAGGGGGAACTCATTCCTTCTCATAATTAAGATTGTGAAGTCAGTAAACCATTTTCCCACTTGTATGTAAAAACGAACTTTAGTCAAAAGGAAGAGTTTTCCAATTTTTTTAAAACAAAAATCGGAGAGTCAGAAAGAAAGTCATTTTCTTTCATTTCCTGTTAATAGGGATAGACAATTGCTATGGAAAACACCATCACTATCGTAAGTTTGATTACCACGAGGCGAAGCAGATTAACTAAGGATTGAGAAGTATGGACTAAATGTTGTTACCCCCGTAAGAAAGATTAAAAAATAATTGCTGGATCTGGGAAATCAAAATACGCACTAGATTAAAAATTAAGGAGCCATGAAAAAATGCTTTCTCAAAGATGAAAGGCATTTATATTATTGGATGGAACAGCTTTTTTAAAACTCAAATAATACAAATTAGTACTGTCTGTTATTTGATTGTGATTTCAGTAAGTTGTATGGATCCTATGGAAACCCCTACAACCGTAGAGCGAACTAACACAGGTTTGATTGTCGGAGTGACCGCCACATTCCAGTGTGTTATCGGATATGAGTACGACAGTGGAGACCTGAACAGGCTCTGTCAGACGGACGCAACATGGAGTGGGGTCCAACCAGTTTGTACACGTAAGTCTGTCATAGAGTCTTACCTGGTATGTGATATCGCTATATTGAAAACATCGGCGAGATTATGTTTGCTGTTTTACAGTCTCGAACTATTCTGTAGTATTGTTTTGTTTTTAAGATTCTAAATTGTTGCCATTAATATTTACTTGGTTAAGTCTTTATTGTATGCAACTGTAGCAATAGATTGTTTGGTTATTTTTGCAACATTCTCTCAGCCATGAGAGAAAAGTAGACTGATCCTTTAAGACATTGAATAATAGCTTCACAATACTTGAGCCGCATGAAAACTGTAATGCGAGTGTTTTTTACACTCCTTTTATTGTTTTATGATATTCCATTTAGCTTGATAAATATAATTCTGAGCCCCGTAGAGATTATAATAATATGTTGAATGCTGCTCAGCCGTGAATCAATTCGCCTGTGTACGGCACGGCAGTTTCCAGTATGCTTTGTGTGAATAACTACTGTGATAGAAATAAACAAAGACGTGGTTTACTTCTATTGGTTCTTCATTACTCTCACAGGAGCGCGTCGTCTACATATGGTTATTTGAAGCGGGAACGAAACCCCTGCAAACATAATACGTAAGCTTCTATAAGTTTCTGAACATATACACATACTATTTACATCCACAAATATATTGTAATTACATTCTATAATTACCTTTGACTAGTTGGTAACAATTAGTCGGAAGTGTCGTGGAGTAAGGAGTCCCTGTGTCTCGGAGTAACCTCGAAAGGCTAGTTCAGCTCCGCAAATGAAATGTCTAACGTCGCGCTCCCCCTTGCACACTACTTATATACCCGCTCACACACACACCCCTACATGTATACTCCTGCATGCACGCACAAACATACCCGTACTCAAACCGGACAAACAGGCTAAACAAGCTATGACTGACAGGAAACCTGGACACACATGGACTAACTATAAATAGGCACACAGGTAAACAGGACACACTCCCTGTAAACGGTAACGCAACAAATACACTACACAGACAAATGAACGTAGTACATTTGACCCTATGACATACTCCCCGTTTTGAAATAAGACGTCCCGACACAATTAATATTACAATCTATCTTACAGCATTACAGCTATCATTAAACACTCCTGGAACTAAAAATAAAGTTTATTTATACATCTTTTTATTTATAAACCTGTATTATCGCATTTTCAAGTATGTACAAACAATGGTCAACATTATGAACAAGTTTCTGCAAATTTCTGAAAATGAAACGCATCATTTTTTCCTTAGCAAAGGACCCAATCTCCCTCGACAATCTGTTGCATTTGCCATTCCCCATACCTACTAGGAGCTCGGCGCACTCGATTGGAGCGTCTCGGAGATGGTGTGTAATTAATATAATCAATATCTACTGTAGTAGTGTTCCCGCTATGGGAATTAGTCCGAGTTTCCTCCGACCTCTCTGCCCCGGTCGTACCGGTAACAACTCCATCATTAGAACTTTGTGAGTTATTTTCTGAATTTTGTGAAATTCTGGAATTGGATATACTTTCACTGGTATTACCAGTAAATATACTTCTACTAGAACTTGAAACATTACGACCTCTACTAGCCCTCCTTGGAACAACTCCATCATTATAACTTTGTGAGTTATTTTCTTTACCTACCGTTACATCATCAAATACGCTAGAACTGATTCGTGCCCGACCCCGACCTTTTCTCATGGGTGTACTGGTCTTACCTGCTCCTCCTAAAGCAAGCAGCTGCTCTTACTCCTCAGTAGTTAAAATCTTGTAATGCCTAGCATCTAAACTACTTATTAGTTCATGGACACTTACCGATTCTTTTGGTCTGGTACCGGTTTCGGTAGACTGGAGTTTCATGTCCTGGCCTCCCTGCGCCATGCTTAAAGGAAGAACCGTCGACTGTACGACTACAGGTAAGAAGCTCAAAAAAACTAACGAAGTTCCTGTACCCGGGTCAACACATAGAAATATTGAACACAGAACATAGAAACACAACATTGAAATATTAACATAAAACATAGAATAAATATCTCGCAAACACTCCGCACAAAATATATACAACTCAACCTAACTCTCTTACTCAACCTAAAGCAGTTCGTACTTATAACAGTCAAACAGTCTTGTCTGAGTCGTCAGAGTGAGTCAATCAGTAAATGCAGAGTACAAATTATGTCAACAACGTAATACAATAGCTGCGAAATAAATGGTAAATACTAGTACTACAAAATAGTTCAAAATACCTGATATATTTTTATAACATTTAGTTATTTACAGGAGTCACTGAATGTTCGTAAATCCGTACGTGGCCTTGACCTCTAGCTCGGTGTCGTGGTCCTCCGCGCGCTTAAATCGGGCACTTGTTGACGCAGGCTGTTGACAACGCACTCTGTTGACACGCTCTGTAACCTATACGGTACCGCGATGTGCACATTATAATGAGCTCACCAAGATAATATTATGTTGACACACTAGTGATTTTGACTTCCACACAATTCCCGCGGGGTTGAAACTCGTAGGCCTACGAAAAACATGTGGCTCCAACCATGACGATGAAAATGGAAATAGGGCGTTGGCTCACGATATCCATGTTCACGTCGTCCGCTCGGGGTTTCCAAATAGGAGATTTCAGAAAAGATGGCGTGACGTCACAGAAAGTTTACATCCGGGTCCTCAAAGGTACAAACACGGTATGGCGACTAATAAAAACAATAACAGATACGTACATCCCTGTGAACAATCGATACGTTGACAAAAGTATACACTTTCATACTTGCAAATTCTGATTTCAAAATAGTTTCTTATTGTTTCAGAGGTTACAGACATTTATATTTACAATTGTTTATTGCTAAATATATTTGTTTAGATTTAGTGTTGAAGCCAGCTTGCGAAGCGGTGCCGGGCCGTCACACGTACCCGCTTTTTGTTCACACGTTGAAATCCATGTTGTGAAAAAGTTATGAATAGATAATTGATTTCAATGTATCATATTTCTGTTATACACGAACAATCTGTTCATAACACTATTTAATATAAATATAACGAAATGTGAACCACCTGGCCAGACCACGGCGCTCGTGCATGGCTTCGCTGGTAGATCACCTCGGGCAACAGCCGATAGTTGGGAAATTAATAATATTTATACGTAATTACCAACACATATCTCAATAAGTACTTGTAAAATATATATATTTCGTTATTTCCCATGTATATATTATTTCAAATGAATGGTATAAACCACCGTTACACATAAATGAAGATATACATGTATGTGTCCGTAGACGTACAGTATGGCTGCCGATATCTCGAAAAATAAAATAGTGAAATCGTTCAATTTCATGAGTTTATTTTTTTTATTTTTTTAATCACTTTTATTCCATGTGCCGTTATATGAAGTCCCAAATTGAGGTGATATTACTTTTAAATAATTTGAATACATGTTAGATAGACTACATTTAGATTTTTGAATATAGCTACAATGTAGATCGTAATTACTATAAATGCCGACCAGGACACATTGCGCACGGCTTTGAGAATTCTAAAATACTCGAAGTTTTGTTTTAAAATATGATAAAAAGTAACTATAAAATGACTCATTTGAATGTTATAAACTAAATTCCAAAATTTCTAACGAAAAAGTTAACCAGAATACATAATTTTGTGACTATGAAAAATGACGAAATTCGGGATCTCGGCAGTACTGTACATGTACGTAATGGCTGCAGTGCGCTTGGGGTATCTACGAAGGCAAATTTTAATTTGGTCATAATCACACATCGTAAGGTGTTTTACCAAGTAAGACTTAGAAAACAGTAATTGCTTATTAAAATATCAGTATAATATTTGGGGAAACTTGGAATTTAATTTGTATTTTCTGTCAATTTTGTAACTTCTGTCAATGTTTATACGTAGGTCTAATGGCGACCGTGTTTTTTTCTCGTGGCGGTAGAAAATGGAGTATAAACGGAGTAAAATATAGAAATACCAGATGTTTATATCTAAATATTATTGTTAAATATTTTTATTTACCCTTTTTATAATTAAAATAACGCAATAGTTCTCGGATTGTCGTACTATTTATTACAATAAAATGTAAACAAACATCGCAAGCGGCTGATTTCCCTCTATGTTTATGTGCAGATATACGGAGTTGTACCTTTGAGCGCCCGGATGTACCTTTGTGTGACGTCATCGCCATCTTTTCTGAAATCTCCTATTCTCAAAATATGAAGACGAACTTCTCAGCGCAGTACCACTACAGCTCCTGTCCCTACATGGGCACCATTTGTGATAGAAATAAACAAAGACGTGGTTTACTTCTGTTGGTTCTTTATTACTCTCACAGGAGCGCGTCGTCTACATATGTTTTTTTTGAAGCGGGAACGAAACCCCTTTGACTAGTTGGTAACAATTAGTCGGAAGTGTCGTGGAGTAAGGAGTCCCTGTGTCTCGGAGTAACCTCGAAAGGCTAGTTCAGCTCCGCAAATGAAATGTCTAACGTCGCTCTCCCCCTTGCACACTACTTATATACCCGCTCACACACACACCCCTACATGTATACTCCTGCATGCACGCACAAACATACCCGTACACAAACCGGACAAACAGGCTAAACAAGCTATGACTGACAGGAAACCTGGACACACATGGACTAACTATAAATGGCACACAGGTAAACAGGACACACTCCCTGTAAACGGTAACGCAACAATTACACGACACAGACAAATGAACGTAGTACATTTGACCCTATGACACTACATATTGTGATCATTCAATTCTAATGTTGTATTATTTTATAGGAGTACAATGTCCCGCACCTGCAAGCGCCAGCGGCACCAACAGTGATCTATCCTACAACGGCATTCTGTTCGAGGATGAAGCAACTTATACCTGTGACGCTGGTTACCATATTGCCAACAAGACATCATTCAAAACTACGTGCCAGGCGGATAAGACTTGGTCACCGACAAGCGTCTGTGAAAGTAGGTCCAACAAAAACGACATATTTACTATTTATGGATAGTTACATCTCCATTCATTCTTGCATCAGTATTGTAGTTATTAAAGTGAACAGTCGGGCAAGAATAGCTAAAGTCGGTAAAATGGTGTGAATGTATCCAGAATAATTTCTTATGGAATAGAAAAAATAAACTTTCTCGTCAAAATCTGTCTGCGCACGCAGAAATTAATTTAAAGTATAGGAATCCTAAAACGTCCTCCCGGCTGACTATGCCCGTGGTTACATTTCCACGCAGCCTCGCTTTCAATGTTTTCACCTTTTCTTTATTTCAATGGTCAGAACTGGGAAACGTAAGCAGAACTTGGCCGTCGCATTAATATGTGAGAACGTTTGGAAGGCCAATGAACGCATTTAGACTGGTTTTCTTTGCCCGACTATTCACTTTAAAAAAGAAAAAATAATATTTTAAAAGGTTTTTGGCCTCTTTACACTATGATATTTGGTATAGCTTACCTAATTAACGTGCTACTAATTAGATTACATTTCCCTATGGGCTATATAATGGGGAAAGTGGCATCGTCTACATAAATGATTATTTTAGCTCATTAATTTTGTAAACTAAAGTACAGTCAGCTACCGTGGCGAAATTATTCGTACAGAAAAAAATATTAATCTATATGCATTTTAATTTCCTAGTTTGAGAATTTTTTAAAATGACATGAAAAGGTCATAAAAATATTCGAACCATAATTTTCTTTTTGATCCGCATAAAGAATAACATTAAACTTAGAGTAGGGCATACCGAGTGATTCTGCGTTCTTCGCCTGACACATTTTTGTCCAGACAACACAATGCATACCATTAACTAGAGTCTAGTACTTTGGCGTTAAACCAAAAGTGCTCCAGTGAATTAATTGATGGTTTAACATACCGTGGTACCAAATTAATGTTTCATGTTAAAGGTATCAGTCTTTCTGGGACAAGGATGTCATTTGTTTTTCTATGGTTGTGTCGCACGTTTATCACATGAATGATTTCAGTATTTCATTTACCAATGCCATCATTTATATAACTAAACAACATAACAAGCATATAAATATCAATTGCTATCAGTCTAAACAGACAAATATTCTTAATCTAAAATTGACTAGATATTCACAAGAATTTCATGGTCAATAACCTAACTGGAAATTGACACGAAGCAACTAAACTTAATACATACTACTTTACAGTGTGTATGTATGTATGTATGTATGTATGCAGGTAGCAGGTAGGTAGGTAGGTAGGTAGGTATGTAGGTATGTATGTAGGTAGATAGGTATGTAGGTATTATGTAGGTAGGTAGGTGGGTAGGTAGGTAGGGTATGTATTGCTGAATCGGTATTATGTCTGAGTGGTAGGTAGGTTGGTTATAATTGGGTAGTCTCTATGATAGGTAGGTAGGTAGGTATATTGCTGAATCGGTATTTTTATGAAAATTAAAAGAATAAAAGAAAATGCACACAAAAATTAATATTCTCAACTCTGAGTGGAAAAAAATACATATTACTTAAAATCTTAACTTAACAGTTACATGAAATTTTCGCGATGGTCAAATTCAAATTCAAAGATTAAGTTCAGGATAGGATAACCTATTAGGTCTGGTCATGACAGGAAGTTCTTATAGTCTGTTTCATACTTAACAAATCATGCCCCAACAGTCTAAGGGAAAAAGTACACTTAAGTGTTGTCAGTGAAAATATCAGTTTAAATATTTACGAGCAAACCTCGACAACCATTTTTCAATTTTATTGTATATATAAAAATATTATCCTAAATGACATCATTTTTGAGAATTTTTTGTGACATTATGTAAAACAAATGAAATGGATTTTAGCTTAAACGTTACCAATATTAAAAAGTCCTTTGCATGACACCCAAGTGGGTATATTTTCAGAAGAACCTACTCGAGGTGGACTTTAAACATTAAGCATAAAGGGCTTTTAGTTTTGAGTGATAATGCAAGTTATAAAAAATGAGCATTTTGTTTCTATTGAATGCAAAGTTTACCTCTGTAGATAAACATTTCCAATATACGTTTTATTGTAGAAGTTCTGTGTCCTGCTTTCCCAGTGGGAGTTAAGGCAGATATAACGTCTGCACAGGGCATTGAGTACGGAAACGTGATCCAATATCAGTGTCAAGTCGGAACGATGCTAGTGTCCGGTGCCCTTCAAAGTACGTGTCAGTCGGACACCTCCTGGAGCGGAACACCGCCAGTTTGTCAAGGTAACTAATATGCTACTTGTTAGTTCCCTACCGGTGAAACCAGAGGGGACTATAGTGTTTGTTACCGTCTGACTGTCCGGATTTGGTTTCCAGATGATAACTTGAGAACGAATAGATGAATTCTAATCAAACTTCACACAATAGTAGCATTTGGGAAATACAGCTTGGGGTTGAATGTGGGGTCAAAAGGTCAACTACAAAGCTCTAAAAATAGATTGTTTAAACTTATTGGTTTCCGAATAATAACTCTATAACAAATCAACAGAATTTGTTAAAACTTCATACAATGGTAGCGTAGGAGGTGACACAAATTGGGATTGAATTTGGGTTCATAAGGTCAATTATAAAGGTCACTGCTGCTGAAAACAGATTGTTTCACAAAATATTAGTTTCCAGACGATACCTTGCGAAAACACCAATGATTTTTATCAAACTTCACACAATGGTAGCATATGACAGAATACAGCTTGGCATAGGATTTGGCGTCAAAAAAGGTCAACTACAAAGTTCACTGTTACTAATAATAAATTGTTACACAAATTTTAGTTTCCGGACAATAACTTCAGAACTCATCAACGGAATTTGTTCAAACTATATACAATGGTAACTTAGGAGATAACATAGCTTGGTCTTGAATTTGGGGTTAAAAGGTCAACTACAAAGGTCACTACTACTAAAAATATATTAGTTTCACAAAATATCAGTTTCCAGACGATAACTTGACAATGTTATTATAATAGAACCTGCCTGTATATGAAGAATGAGGAACCCTCTTTGGGTTCCAAACACATCTTACTCAATAGGATTGAAGTAAGTACATACAAATAGATATCAAGGAACGTCTTGCTTTTGACAAGTATGATATTAATAACCAAAGGTAGATATAAATTGGAACAGAATCATCGGAGTGTTAATTACTATCTAGCTATCTCTGGTATGGTATCTCTTTAGTGCTAATAAATCTCCTGTTGCAATCATCGAATAGGATGATTCGTCAACAAACTTAATAGAAATCCTTAGAAACATCGCAGATAAGAAACAGAAAAAATCCCCGAAGGTACTAGCTATTACTGACATACATGTACTTTGTTCGATGCTGGGAATTTGGCAAAATCATAAGAATTAGGTTTAGGTCAGTGCATGGCAATCTGATGCTTTCCATCTCCTACTCAATGTTTTGAATGGAAAAGTACAAAATTAATGAAAATCATATGTGACTTCTAATTTCTGCACCAGCTGTTATGTTTTGACTCATATTTATAATTATTTCATTATGTGATGAAATACGGTTGTATTACCATGCTATCCGGAATCGCTGTCCGCTCTATTTTGTCTGTTAGTCTCGCCGTCAAGTAGACGCTTGTAATGTTAAGCTATATGTAAGTTAAGCGTTCTATGGCATAGGATTGTTGTAAATAGAGGGCGCTAATGTCGTTGCCCGGCAGTATATAAAGCCGAGGTTTCGGCGAGAGTTTTTCTGATTGTTGAACGAGCTGTTGAAGCGAGAACACCTTCTAGTATGTACAAGGTAAATATAGATGTGCCTGAACAAGGCTTGCCTATATACATCAGTTGATAATAACTTACGGTAGAGTTGAGATCGGAGATTGACGTGCCTGAATAAGGCTTTCCTCCTCTGCGTTAAATACTCTGGAGAGTAAGTTGTAAACTGAGCCTTGGGATTGCTCGTTGAATGATTGCGTTTACGTGAATCATTGAGAGTACTAGTGATTACTCTGTGAGTATTCGGTAATATGTAATGGTTGTGTGTAAATCATTGCTGGAGTGATTGCTCTGAGAGTACTCGGTAAACGTGAGTGCTCAGTAGCAGTGAGTACTGTGAGTACACAGTGATTTTGAGTACTCGGTAGCTCGGTTGTTTCAGGCTTTAGGGAAAGGTTCTTAATAAATAATATTACATTGATTTTATCGTAGTCTTGTTATATATGTGCGAGTAGGGATTATCGAATCACCCGAGGTAGGGGAGACTACTCGCATAGGCTTATAGATCACTCAGTATTTGTTGCTAATCATTTAATAATTATTCTGATCTGTATGATTTATGCTGTTTGTATATTTTGAAGTTAAGTTATCATGATCACTCGGAGGCACTGAGTAATCAGTAGGATTGATATTGTAAATCATAATATCTAGGGATAGATAGAATCACAGCTAGGTCAGCTGTGTATTATTTGTATATATTTGCACTGAGTAATTTGATAGGAACAGTACATAATAAAGACACTATAGATCATCAGTTAATTGTGACTGGTACGAACCCGGTAATCGTCACATAATTTTTTGGCAAGCGGTGGTGATCTTGTCTATATTTTTGTGTTGTTCGATTACTCAGTTTTAAATAAAATTTGATTTTAGATTTAACTGTTATATTGTTTTGAATATGATTTTTGATGAGACATATCGCACTCAGTTGAGAAATTCTGAGATGGATTTTGGTGAGGATAGTGGACAGGGATTTCACTCTACACCAAAACTACAGATGTCGAAGGGGAGCAGTCATTATAGAGATTCTGGTATAACATCTATGTATGCAGATGGCAGAAGCAGTATGAGCACGCCTGAATATATTTCATCTCATCAGATTGATAGGGAGATAGAGAAAATGCAAGAACAGTTACGCCAACTAGATGTTCAGAATCAGAGCCTGCGAGAGTCTGCTAGTCAGCAAAGACTGAAGAAATCATCACACGAAGGAAATTTTCGAGTCCGAAGTAAAGGGGAGAGCACTCCTAAGGTGAGATTCTCGGAGACCACCCATTCCTCGCGATTTGATGATGATAGAGCAGACAATATCACTTATCGAGATAGAAATCATAGAGGTACAGCTCGATTTAGCGAGAAAGATGATATATCGAGCTATCATTCCCCTCAGCGGAGGAGAATGAATCCAAAGTCTGGTGCTGATATGGATGATAGTAATTATGAGGACCAATCATTGAGTAGGAATCCCAATGTAAAGCATGTGTCAGTAAAAGCCTGAGTGAATGACTGAGTAAAAGCCTCTACATATGATGGCACGAAACCATGGAGGGATTATTTGTCTCATTTTGAGACATGTGCTCGAATTAATCGCTGGTCAGAGTATGAGATGGGACTATATCTTGCTGTGAGCTTGAGAGGACAAGCTCAGGGTATACTTGGTGATTTACCTACCCGGAAGCAAGATCACTATTTCTCATTAGTGAGAGCTCTCGAGCAAAGATTTGCTCCACCAAATCAAACTGAACTTTATCGAGTACAGTTGTTGGAAAGGAGGCAGAGGGCTAATGAAACACTTCCAGAGCTGGGTCAAGCTATTCGTAGGTTAGTTGATTTAACCTATCCAACTGTTGAAGGTGGAGTGAGAGAAACTTTGGCCAAGCAACAGTTTCTAGAGTCACTAGCTGATTCGGATATGCGTATTCGCATTAAACAAGCGAGACCTGAGAACCTTACAGATGCGATTCATCTGGCGGTTGAGTTGGAGGCTTATTAAGAAAGCAGAGAAACATGGAAATGATGGTCATGCCTATTTGAGGAATACAAGTACTGAGGGTACTGATGCCAAACATTCAGTAGAGACTGAGAAGTCTGGGATGGAATCCATGTTGAGTAGCATCCAACAGAAGTTAGAAAAGATGCAAGGAGATATCAGCCAGTTACAATCGGGAATGAAAAATCAGTATAAGCCCAATCAGCAAAAACAAGGTGGGAAGGATTCGAACTTTGAGCTACGCTGTTTTAAATGCCACGAAACAGGACATTTTCGTAGGGATTGTCCTCAGCTCAAAAAGAAATCAGATAAGAGATCGAATGGAGCTGCTAATCCAGTTAGGACTAGAACAAGAAGGCGCAGGAGTAAACAATCAGCCGGAATCGGAGTATCCTCTGCAGCTCAGGAGGCTGGACTGTATATCAATGCAGAAGTTCAACATACCAATGTGAAGCTGTTGGTCGATACCGGAGCTACTGTGACAATCTTGTCACAAGAAGTGTATGAGAGAATTCCACAAGAGCGGAGACCAAAACTGAGAGAAGTTAAAAGGATGTCTTGGCAGCTAATGGAAGTGAACTCAAAGTCCTTGGTCAGGGAGGCTTTATGATAAAACCTGAAGGCTGCAGGGATGTTTACTTTGAGGCAGTAGTTGGACAAATAAGTAATGAAGGAATCCTTGGCCTTGACTTCTTGAGATCAAGAAATGGTCTGATTTATCTGAAGCGTGGATCGCTTGTTCTAGACGATATGCCTGTTGACACAAAGTATGAGGGAACACTTGGATGTTTTCGAGTTGTGGCTACTGAGAAAATAACCATTCCTAGATAGAGCGAAATGATCATTACTGGACAAGTTAATTTTCCTGTGGGTAAACAGATGAAGGATGAATCACTTATTATAGAAGGTACCAACTCCTTTCTGAAGAATGATAAAGCTCTGGTAGCCCGATCCTTGGTGAGTGGCGAGACTTCTGTTCCAGTGAGGCTCATGAATCTGCAGGAGGATCCACAAACCATTTACCCAGGAACCAATGTTGCTCATGCTAGTCCTGTATCGACTGTGATGGAGACAGTGCAATCCTCTAGTGATGCACCAACAGGAAAATTCAGAGAAGATTTGGATCAACTATTAGAGAGATCAAAAGAACATCTGACTTCAGAACAGAGCAACAGGGTCAAGGCTTTACTATTGAAATATAGTAACCTGTTTGCAGCATCCGACAGTGATCTTGGACGGACTACAGTCATAAAACACAAGATAGAAACAGGTGATGCTCGACCCATCAAACAACCTCTCAGAAGAGTATCAGCACATTTGAGTTCTGAAGTAGATAGACAAGCTAAGGATCTGCTCGATCGAGGAGTAATCCAGAAGTCTACTAGCCCATGGTCTTCAGGTATTGTTCTGGTACGCAAGAAGGACGGAAGTCTCATATTTTGCGTTGATTACAGGCAACTCAATGCTGTGAGCGTGCATGATGCATATCCATTGCCACGCATTGATGAGGCACTAGATCAACTGTCAGGGTGTATGTGGTTTTCTACATTCGACCTCAATGCAGGATACTGGCAAGTTGAACTGGAAAGCGAAGATCGTCCTAAAACTGCCTTCTCGACTCGAACTGGATTATATGAATTCCAGGTGATGCCATTCGGATTGACGTCTGCCCTAGCTACATTCGAACGGTTAATGGAGACTGTGTTGGCCGGACTTCAATGGCAGATCTGCCTCATCTATTTAGATGATGTGATTGTGGTAGGAAAAGATTTTGATGATATGCTACTAAATCTAGAAACTGTGTTTGAGAGACTCTCAGTTGCAGGGCTGAAATTAAAGAGCCGGAAATACCAACTATTTGGAAAGGAGGTAGTCTACCTTGGACACGTGATATCTGAGAAAGGTATAGCCACTGATGATGACAAAGTGAAAATTGTAGAGCAGTGGCCCATTCCAAAGAATACCAAGGAAGTGAGATCATTTTTGGGTTTTTGCGGATATTACAGAAGATTTGTCAGAAACTTCTCACAGATTGCGAGCTGTCTACACAGACTGACTGAGAAGGGCAGGGCATTTGAGTGGACTGAAGCCTGTCAGGAGGCATTCACTACCCTAAAGAATCACTTGATTAATGCCCCCATACTGGCTCATCCAGATTTTAAGCAGCCTTTCATCTTGGACACCGATGCAAGCGACAAATCTATCGGTGCAGTTCTTTCACAGAACATTGATGGAAAGGAGAGACTAGTTGCTTATGCAGGTCGTACACTGACCAAAGCGGAACGAAGTTACTGTGTAACAAGAAAAGAGTTGTTGGCAGTCGTACACTTCGTGAAATATTTTAAACACTACCTTTACGGTAGGAAGTTTACAGTGAGAACGGATCACAGTTCTCTGCGCTGGCTGCTCAATTTTAAGACACCAGAAGGGCAAATGGCCCGATGGCTACAGGTTCTGAGTTCCTACAACATGGACATCAAATACAGGCCGGGAACTCAACACCGCAATGCCGATGCATTGAGTCGGATACCATGTCGACAATGCGGGTTTGACCCCATGTGGGAGAACAAATCAGAGACAACTGCAAATATTGAGGCCTGCAATCCCGTAGCAATGGTGGATTCAAAAGATCACAAAATTGAAATGAAGCCATCTCTTCAGCTGAAGCAGGAAGATGATGCTGATATTGCAGTAGTGGTTGAATGGGTGAAGGGAGGAGGAAAACCTCCGTACAAAGAAATTGGTGACCGGAGCATAGTAGTGAAAACACAATGGGCACAATTTGAATCCCTGGTGGTACATAATTTCATGTTGTATCGGAAAAATCCCCATTCAGAGGCAAATCTACAGGCAATTGTACCTGCATCGGAAAGACGAACCGTGCTGACTCACAGTCATGTCAATCGGAGTTCGGGACACCTGGGAATAAAGAAGACTTTGGCAAAAATCCGACAGAGTTTTTATTGGCCAGGATTACAGGCAGACGTAAAACAATACGTAATAGGATGTCCGCAGTGCAGTAAAAGAAAGAATCCAAGTAAAACTAAACGAGCTCCTATGCAAATGGTGGAGTCAGGGTTCCCCATGGAAAGAATTGCAATCGATATCCTGTGTGAACTCCCTCTCACACAACAGAGGAATCGGCATATACTAGTTGTATCAGACTACTACACAAAGTGGACGGAAAGCTTTGCAATGCCGAACATGGAAGCCCAGACAGTGGTCAGGATTCTCGTTGAAGAAGTGATTGCTAGGTTTGGTGTTCCTTATGCCATTCACTCAGATCAAGAATCTCAGTTTGAGAGCGCGTTGTTCCGGGAGATGTGTAAATTGCTACAGATCAACAAGACGCATACCACTCCCTACCATCCAAAATCAGATGGCATGGTTGAAAGATTCAACAAGACCCTCGTAACCATGCTGAGTGCGTTTGTGGATACCCATCAAACGGATTGGGACGAACACCTGCCATATGTGATGATGGCCTATCGCTCCATAGAGCATGAGACGACAGGAAGCTCTCCGAACGCCATGATGCTAGGAAGGGAAACGAGTACTCCATTAGACATACAGTATGAAATGCCTAGGAACATCAGAGCGATTCCCCAGAATCAGTGGGCGTGGCATTTGAAAGAGAAAATGGAAATTGCACATGAGTTACTAAGGAAACACTCAAAAGGTGCGATGCACCGACAGAAGCGTTATCATGACCAGAAGCTGTCTTGGACCAAGTTTGAGTCCGGTGATTCTGTGTATGTCTTTTTCCCAAATATTCCAGCTGGCACCACGCACAAGTTAGCAAGTCGTTGGCGAGGACCATTCAGGATACTTGCTAGATTGACAGATGTGACTTACAGAGTCTCATGTGGGTACAAGGGGAAACCTAAAGTAATCCATACTGATAGACTGAGTAATCAGTAGGATTGATATTGTAAATCATAATATTTAGGGATAGATAGAATCACAGCTAGGTCAGCTGTGTATTATTTGTATATATTTGCACTGAGTAATTTGATAGGAACAGTACATAATATAGACACTGTAGATCATCAGTTAATTGTGACTGGTACGAACCCGGTAATCGTCACAATTACATGCATTTTATAGGGCATAAATCGTAGTACGAAGGGTTCCTATTTCTGTCTTGGGAACTGGGGGTAATACTTATCTTCTGTACCCTACCCCCACCCGTCCCGGATATTGTTAATTATATCAAGTTACGGCTATTCGCGGGCGACTGCTTTTTAAATCTTAACATTACAAAAATTGAATAAACCACATTCTACAGCAAACATCCCTATTGCAACATTATAGTTTGGATTCTACTTCACAAATATGATCATAAAGACGAACTCTACGCTTGGGTTTGTGAGAAGGAACCTAAGCTATTGCCTCGCGTCTTGTAGTCCACTAAACCTGCCTTTATTATTAGGCTTTTCTTTGCCTAATATAAAGGCTATATATTAGGCATTTTTAAGTCGAATACTACAAGAGATCACAAAGGGATCTTGGCGCCCACCAAAGAATGATATATGTCTGACAATGTAAAGAGGGATCTTTTCTTTGCTTTTCAAACTTTGACTAAATAATTCATATATAATATGAGACAGATCACTTAAGTACTTTCTGAGAAATAGCGGTAACAAATTTCAACTATCAAAACCTAAGATGGCGGCCTGTCAACCATCTTGGTCACCGATCGGTCCCAAAATGCAATATGCACAACTAGAGTTCTGGGGAAACCTGCACATGAAACTTGAGGCAGATCCCTCCAGTACTTTCTCAGAAAAAGTGGTAACAAACTTCAATTAACAAAATCTAAGTTGTAGCTATAAAGGCCTCTAGCTAATAATGCTGATGTCGGCCGAAAGTCATCGTAGGCTGGGTACATGTTTTACTGTCACATCGCAAAAGGCGACTTAATTTTGATCTCGTCCTTTCTAATTATGTCTAAATTGTTTTCGTCTACCAAACGCCTCCACTTACACCGCCTAACTTTTGGCCTTTCGTTGAGCGCTCTCTCCTGTGAGGAAGTTCTAGGTTCTATTCCCTGGCCGACACATACTATAGTCTATAGCAGTGGTAATGCTTGTCCCTACTTAAGAGCTCATCATAGAGTGTCGGACGAATGTCCGTTGTCAGTATAATGTTGTCAGTATAATGTGACCAGATGGGTTGTGCTGCTTTGTGTCTTTGCTTTGTGTCTTTGCCGGAATGCTTCAGTGTGATAGCACTATAAAATATTCAAGAGTTCTACTATTACAAGGTAGGAGACATAGCAAGAATATACACAGACATCCACACGCGCAAAACATTGCACACATGGGGGGCCGTCCTTAGATGGCCCTGGCTGTAATAGGACATTAAGCGGCCTTATAAATTAAATAACAACAAGCACTTCTATAACGGTCATCCGACACCTGAAGCGGAACACTACCAGTCGGTCAAAGTAAGTGATAAACCTGTCTATAACGGTCACCTGACATCACACGGAGCGGAGCGCCGTCAGTCTGTCCACGTAAGTAATATTCTTGTCTATAGCGGCCACCTGACATCACACGGAGCAGAGCGCCGTCAGTCTGTCAAAGGCATTAATATATCTGTCTTTAACGACCACCTGACATCAAATGGAGCGGAGCGCCGTCAGTCTGTCAAAGTAAGTAATATACTTGTCTATAACGGCCACCTGACACCATCTGGAGCGGAACGCTGTCAGTCTGTCCAATTAATTAAGTAATATTCTTGTCTATAGCGGCCACCTGACATCACATGGAGCGGAGCGCCGTCAGTCTGTCAAAGGCATTAAATATACCTGTCTATAACGGTCACCTGACATCACATGGAGCGGAGCGTCGTCAGTCTGTCGAAGTAAGTAATATACTTGTCTATAACGGCCACCTGACAACAGCTGGAGCGGAACGCTGTCAGTCTGTCCAAGTAAGTAATATTCTTGTCTATAGCGGCCACCTGACATGCCGCCAAAAACACCAAGCAACACACTCCACCAGGTTACATTGTACTGACAACGGGCGAACCAGTCCTACTCGCTTTATGCTGAGCGCTAAGCAGGAACAGAAATTTCCACTTTTATAGACTCTGGTGTGTTTCAGCCGGGGGACAGAACTCAGAGACCTACCTCGCAGGAGCGAGCACTCAACTCAAGGTCAAAAGTGAGGCTGTGTCAAGGGAGACGTAAGGAAAAAGAAAGTTAATTAAGAAGAGAAAAATTAAGATAATAAATTTAGCCGTCTTTTACGATCTTACAATAGGACATCTTGTACAATTCTGACGCCCTACCTGCAGTGTCGTGTTGTCAAGGTTACAGACGTATAAGCAGACTATTTGGCCCTTCATTATTTGCATCAAAACACCGATTGCTGGGAAGTGACATGAGGAAAATGAAATTAAAGCGTTCAAAATATTTCGTTCAATCGAAATATTATTGTATTGTAACGATATACTAGTGCGTACGTAAAAAGTAATAATTGCATTTGAACGAAACAATAATTGCATTAGGATATTTGTATGAAAAAATAAAGAATACAACATTGATATAATAGTGTTTTATCATGCAATACTCTTTTTTTCTGAGTCTTTTAACTATGATTAAGCGTGTCTAAGTACCTGTCTGAGCGAATTATAAAGTGAATGATCTTGTTAGGATGACACACGTATGGTGTTCTATTATAGATATCGTTTGTCCTGATCCTGGTGAAGTTGCTAATGGTACAATATATCACCTGGATACTGCCTATCAAGGCATGGTGATTGTTGGGTGTGACGTCGGCTTCGCTATAGAGTATGGGAACCCGTCCAGGGTTTGTGGGGACGGGGGAGTGTGGTCCGGCACAAAACCATTCTGTGGGGGTAAGTACGTTATAATATGTTATCAATATACACTTACATTTCGTTCTCATTCCCTTATTTTTGTTACTAAATTGCAAGAGAAAGTGCTACAGTAGTTTTAAACCACACAATTGTCACGAGGTATTAATTTTCGTGCAAGGAGAACTTTGGCGCGAATTAAACGCAAGTAATTGCTTAAATATGTGCATAATCGAATGTCAAGAAGAACCTTTGCACGCGAAGTTACATATTCTTGAATATATTGATAATACTGAACACGCTAAATATGCACGCGAAAATGATGTGGTAAAAATAGCTATGAATGTTAAATTTTACAATTTTCAAATTATACGTTTGGAACAATATAAAAAAAGTACGAAAATATGGTGAATCAGTTTTTTTTTAGTTTCATAACATTTTAACATTTTTGATGACATTTCCCACCTACAGAAGTTTACCAGGTATTTTTAAACCCATTCAACGGAACACCACCATACATGCCATTCCTTGGTATAGGAGGATCCCCGAACAACAATCCTCCAATCACAGAGGAGGATATTATACTGCTACGGGTCCCGCATAAATCAACCAATCGCTACAAACGAACATTATATAGCGTTCCTGACGATCGATGGATGTCCAAATTTATTGGGTTTACTGGGATTATTCTTGTGTCAGTTCCGTTTGTTTTCGCCATAGTTGTTGACACGGTAGACTATGTGATGCGTCACTCCATGACATCAAGCGGAAATAAAGTGGGCGGAAGTGGGAGTGGAAGTGGGAATAGCGGAAACGGAAAAACTGGACAGATGGGAAGCAACGTAGATAAGAAAAAGAACCCACCAAAGCCAAAGAATCTGACAGACGACGAAAACCTCTGTGATAGTCCAGCAGATATATTTGTTAGCGTTTGATTTGTGCAGTTTGCAGTACTACTGTACTCCATATTCCTGTTAAGATACTGTTATTGACGCTTGATTTGTTATTTGTTATCAAATGGAATAGAACTGTAACATATAGATCTACCATTATCTTACACAGTCGTATATGTAATCTGAATCAAACTGCTTATATATCAGAATATCGATATACTAGTTTGTCTATGTATACATGTCTGTCAGTGACGGTGTAAGTTTTACAATCATTTTGTAATTATGGGTCATTTGGAATTACGTGCGTTCAATTGACAGAAGTATACGAATCATAATCAGAATCAGAAAAAAATCAGAATGTGAAAGAATGACATATACATTGGACTTATACATGTTTGGTATGGGAATCCATTCAAAGATACATATTGCAAACTTTGCTAGATCAGGCTGTAAACCGGGAGTGAACCAACATAGATTTGCATACACTTTACACCATACACTTTAAACCAATTGGAAATAACCTTAAACAAGCAAATTAAAATAATTTTATAATGTTTTATAATATTGGCGGAGCCTACAATAGTTTATATTACTTGTTTCACCTACATATTTCTGAACAAAGACAGCGCAATATTGCAAGTCAATGTTGTTTTTTTTGTCTACGTAATTTAATGCATCTGTTAATTTGTCGTCGTTCATATTTTGTATTTTCCTATAACATTTTATATAGTTATCTGATATTGCAGGTAGGTGTTGATTAAATTATGTCATGTTTTTGCAAGAGTTTCACAGAAAGCAACGTTACGTTTGTTCCGTTCCCAAAAAATGATATCACAATGGATACCTACCGGCTAGGGAATCAGGCGCTTGCAATGCATAGTTGGATTAGACATCTTCACTAACCAACTCAACTGAATGAACATGCTCATTAAATATTCTCCCACCATTCACTGATTTGTCACCGGGTTTAGTCGTGGGAAATTTCTCGGTCAACCCCTAGGGTATGACAGATTGCGCGCGCTAACCGTTTGAACCTGAAAACAATTTCGTGACGTCATGACTTCATGCATGATGACGTCATCAATATTGACGTTCAGACGATGAACTATGTTCATGTCGCGGTGAAAATACCTCTGTTTTTTTCTCTGTATTCGGGAGAAAAACAATCAAACATACCTATGAGGGTGTGACAAAAATCACAACCCTCGAGGGAATTCCTGAATGTCCAACCCTCGGCAAGCCCCGGAAATTATCCCACGGGTTATGATTTTGTTGTCACATCCTCTAGGTAGGGAAATATTGATTTGTGACAATTTTTCATTTTATAACTCTATGATTGTATAAGCTTAATGTAATGAACGCACATTGTATTAAATTTCATCTTATACATGTATGTTAAAATTTCTAAAGTTGCAATTTTGATCAAATATAGGCCTAACCATTGTCTTTGTTTGCCAACGGACAAAATAACAGGTACTTGCTAAGGTGATCCTAACAGCCTTGTAATTGTCATATATTGTTTTTTCGCTCTCGATAAACCTCGTAATTGATTAAAAACCTAAACAAAGAAACCCCTCAATATTAAACTCAGAACAAAAACAGTTTAACTTTTAACCGATATTGCCGAGTTAGTAGTGGACTAGCATTGTAGTTTGTATTTATGAATTTATTACTTTGGAGTGCGATGACTACGTATCAGAGATTATCCTTTAATCGATATTTATGTATTTGTATTTCCAGCATTGTAACAAGCAATGTTAAAGTTGGTATTCATGAATTTATTATTTTAAAGTGCGCTGATTACTTAGTTTTAACAGTATTTTATTCATATAATGATGCATATAATACAATAAATAAACACATTTCGGGATCGAAAAACAAGCTTAGAGCTTATATAAATTCCTTTCCCTGAAATATCAAGCTAGAGGAATGTTCGGCACTGGAACCACCTTTACAAGATATGTTTAGAGAAAGTTTATCGCAGAAAAATATTAAAATTAGAAAAATACGTGTACATAGAAACATGTGGTGAATACAAGATAAATACATACAATGAACATACATGTGGTGATTACAATATAAGAAAATGGATTCATAGTTCTATTAAAATTTGGTATAAAGTAGTGCTATTAATAAACAGCAAGTATTTACAACACTGATGAAATTACACTTCAACAAAATCGTTTGCTTAATTTGATATAGGTATGTACCGCTAGAAATATTTCTTCGTTTTTTTTTGGTATTGAATAGCTATCATCTCCCCAAAGTAAAATTGTTTTCGGTAAGAATTATATCTAATTGATGTAGTGCATTTTGTCTGATTATAGTATAGTTAGAACATGATAATAAAAAATGATGATTAGTTTCGACTAAACCACAGGTACAAAGTGGACTATCTTCTAAGTTTCTTATATATAAATGTTGTTTTAGATTACTACATTTTAGTCTTAAGCGAGTGTGTGAAATTTGAAGATTCCTAACTCCTGAGTTAAAATATAAGGGGAGTTTATTTATACTTTTTTTGCAAAAAGTGTTTGATTATGCCAATAGACGGATTTTCACGAATTTCTACTGGTAATGAATTCCATAACTTCATTGAAGAATTTAAAAAAGAATCTTTATAAAATTGTGTTTTGCAATTTAGTAGCTGTAAAGTGTCTGAATGTCTAGTATTATACATATGACCTTCTGATACCTTATTTGGAATTATACGTGATAGATAAACTGGAGTTTTCCCATGATACATTTTGTGGAACTGCAAAATTTTATGATTTTCTCTTCTTTTAGATAATGTTTCCCAGTCTAAATCTTTATAAAATAGACTTATACTTAATAATTTGGTAGCACCTGTTACTATTCTTGCTGCCTCCAATTGTATATTTTCTAAATTTTGGCTTATATAATTTGGTAGGTTGTCCCATACAAAATCAGAGTATTCTAGAATTGGTCTTATAAATGAAAAGTAGATAGTTTGGAGAGAGTTCCTATCTAGAGTATATCTTAAACTTCTTAAGACACCTATCCTTGGAGAAACTTTTTTTAAAATATAATCTATGTGATTTTTCCGTGTACCATCTTCATTTAATACAACTCCTAAATCTTTGTGGGATTTTACATTTGATATATTAGTATTATTCATAATTATGGGGTCGTAGTGTCTATGTGTTGTTTTTTTCTAGTTATTGATAAGGATTCTGTTTTTTCTGGATTAAAACGCACTAACCATTGGTTTGTCCATGCGTGTATCTTTAAAAGGTCATAATTAATGGTATCAACAGCAAATGTAAGATTGTCAACTGTTATATACAAGGAAGTGTCATCAGCAAACAATTTAATTTTACAATTGATATTTGTCACTATATCATTAATATAAACAAGACAGAAGAGTGGACCTAAAATTGAACCTTGAGGTACACTTGCCTTAATAATATGTGTCTCAGAAGAAGTACCGTTAATTACAACTTTTTGATGTCTATCGGATAAATAGTTTTCACACAAAGATAACAATTTCCCAGAGATACCAGATTGTTTCAATTTAAATATTAAACCCCTATGCCAAACTCGATCGAATGCTTTGCTTATATCACAGAATACAGCTATAATTTCCTTCCCCGAATCTAAAGCCTTCCCAATTTCTTCTGTAATGTCTAATAATTGGTTAGTTGCAGAATCTTCAGTCGTAAACCTGACTGATTTTTAGTGACAAAATCTGTGTCCCTTAAAAAATTTAAAATTTGTTTAAAAATGCACCTTTCCATTAATTTATCTACAACACTTATCAAAGATATAGGTCTATAGTTTGAGACAGTTCTTTTATTACCCTTAAAAAACTGGCGTAACATTGGCTGATTTCCAAATTGTAGGATAAATACCACAATTAATAGATTTATTAAAACAAATTGGTAATTGCTTAAATCATTGACTCTGATTTTGCTTCCTTAACGATACGTGGACTTATATTATCAGGTCCAGAAGCTTTAGAAATATCTAACAAACTTAATGCATCCTTAACATCCTGTTCTGTAATAATAATATTTTCAAGTTTACGTTCAGGAGATGTTACGTTAAGTGGTAAAATGGCATTAGAGTCGTCTAATGTTGACTGATTTATAAAACAATTGTTGAAAATGTTTGCTTTTTGTTTATCATCCCCATAATTTATGTTATTGTGTATAAGCGTTGGAATATGTGCGGTCTTTGTTGAAAAATGTGTGAAAGTGTTTATAAGTTTCCACCAGTCACGCGTGGACGTAGACATGCATGTTATTTTACCAGTTAGCTTTAGAATATAATCACTTTTAGCTTTCCTTATTGCATCAGTACATTTATTTCTGGCCTGTCTAAATCGCTGCCAACAAAGTGGATTTTGTGTGGATTTCGCTTTTCTATGAAGTCTCTTACGAATCCTTATCAATTTCTTAATTCTACTAAACATCCAAGGTGGTTCTTTGTGTCTAATGAAAACAGTTTTATTAGGAATATATTTTTGGCTGTATCTAGAACAGCAGTATAAAAACAATTGCAAATTCATCAACTGATAAATTTTCTAACGGACCAGCCCAATCAATACTGTTGATATTATTCTCCCCAAACTTATATAACCAAATTTGTCTTTCGATATTTATATTAAAAGTCATACGACCAATATCTAGGAAAGTATATATGGGACAGTGATATCTAATATCAGCAGGTAAAAATGATTCACCAACAACAACTTTTTTGATGATACCTATATCACTGGTCAAAAGTAGATCTAAGAGGGAGGATGAGTTTTCTGTAAAATGAGTAGGTTCGTCAACGATTTGATTTAAATTATATCTATACATCATGTCTAAAATACGATTAGGGTTTAATATTAGCTGATTTTCATTAAAATCACCTGTGATTACAATGTTATCACATCTGTAGTTCGCGACCATATCTATAGAATGGTCAATTAAATTCCAAGTTTCGTGTCCGGAGTTTGGAGGCCTGTAGAAAGTACCAAACATTATAATTTTATTATTGATTTGTAATTCAATCCAAATACATTCAAGGTTATTTAATTCAAATTCCTGACGACGAATGGCAGTTATAGTCTTGTTTACGTACACTGCAATACCTCCACCAATCCTATCTGACCGTGATTTGATAAATGGGTCGTGGAATTCAGGGTTAAAAAGCTCATTTGATTTTTCTGTGATTGGGGATAACCAGGTTTCTGTGAAGGACAGAATATAGTGCTGGTGTAATTCACTGAAATTTAAGTCAATTTTTGGCAATAAACTCTGTACATTATAGCGTACCAACGACAAAAAATCTTGGTTAAGAAAATATAAATCAGAATAATCGGATAGGGAGGAGGAAGATTCAGGACCTGGATTACTTTCGACATCCCCACATCTAAGAAGTAATTCTACAAGAAAGGTAAGTAATGTCATATAAAGTAGAGATGAAAGACTTTCTACCCTACTTACACACATGTAATAAAATATCGGGTACATTTTACAACATGATTTAACATAACTAAAATAGAAAAGGCATGTCAGCAAAATAACGTATATTGTATACATCAATATTTTTACAATTAAAGTATCACAATCGTTCAATTTATGAGTAGTGTTACTCTTAGAAGGTTTGATTTTTGGAAACATATAAAGAAAAACTAAGACAGGTAGGGCACGAATTTGGTATAGACAAAATAAATTAATACCAAGAATACAAAGTAAATCTAGCTGTTTACTAAAAGGAAGCCGACTTGACCTCACATGATACAAACCGGTATGGACACGGTGAGATAAATAGTCAACTGGCATTATGTAATATCATAGTCATAGTGAGGATATGTCCGTGTCCAAAAATAACCAGTTCGCAACAATCGAGGTTCACATGTAAAACAATGGCACCATTTCAATACAAAACACATTGAATTCATTTCTAAAAGTCTATTTTTGTAATTCACCACAAAATAAGAACAGATACTCTCATAACAGGATAGTAAAAAGTAGTTTAAGATAAATATAATGCCTCGAATAACCATTGGATACTGAGGGGGCTGCTGGGGTTAGCCTGCTTAGTAAATATATTTTTACAAACGATACTGATGAGTAACATACTGGTTATCATTTGGAAGGTTTAATTCCGCCATTTATTACACGAACATTTAATATCTCGTGTCTCTGAAATGGGTTTGTTTATAAAATAATGTATGAAGGAAGTACCTATGTAGACGTGTTCACCATTTCACATGTCCAGACATGCAATCAGTAACACGAAAGATAATGACAACTACAGACGTTCCAAGAGATATCAACAACAAAATATTTTGGTATATTGCATGGTTATGACTCTTACAACAATTTCTTTATAAAAATTTAGTCAGATACAGTATATATATGCATGACCGTGTTTCCTTGATGTTTAACGGCTGTTTAATATCAGGTAAGTAATTTGACTGAAATGTTCATACAGTCTTAAAAACTAGTTCAGTTTTTTTTGTAAATATAATTTACATTAGTATAAATTACTTTCCAAAAAAAAATAACTTGTAACAGCATTAAAAGTATTAATGCTGTTCATTTCTGGACGAAATAATTACTGAGATGTCTAGTCATAATTGTGTAGTTGATGGTAGACAATGGTATTAAATACCATTATACTGTCAATGATTGTTGGTTTGTACGAAATATTGATAAGTGAATAGTCAAGTCTAAATATCGAAACTTTATTATCATATTTGTGCAGAGGTTTGTTAAAGCAAACAGTTGTCAAATGATCTGATAAATTAATTTATTTTGTTTAACTTATGATGTTTGTTTACATATGATTTTTGTTTGATCATGAAATCTTAAAGCATGTAATTTCCTAAGTTTGATTGTGTAGGTACAAGCATTTCCATTGACCTGGTATTGTATATATTATATCGCAGTTAGTCTAATATCTTAATATTTCAAATGGTTAATATTGTAGATATTTTGTTGGTCTCATAGCTCATCACATTGGTCTCATCTCTGTATATACTTAATATACATAGTTTCATAGTAGCATCGCTATGTGCACATACCTATTAAATGTTTAATTTTAGGATAAGATAAGATTTATTCTTGTTCGAGACTATCTAAAGCCAATATAACATCTTGTATATCAGCAAATTGACACCCTACCCTACCCTTAAAAAAATGTTTAGACGTTTTCTCTAGATCAACTTTGATATTGCTAGAACGGAGTTCTTGTTGTGCGATGGCTCCAGGGTTTTTTCATTACTTTTGATGTGAACGTTTTAATTTTGTGTTTAGTAATCGTAACAGTGCGATGTAGACGATGTTCACCATTTCACATGTCCAGACATGCAATCAGTAACACGAAAGATAATGACAACTACAGACGTTCCAAGAGATATCAACAACAAAATATTTTGGTATATTGCATGGTTATGACTCTTACAACAATTTCTTTATAAAAATTTAGTCAGATACAGTATATATATGCATGACCGTGTTTCCTTGATGTTTAACGGCTGTTTAATATCAGGTAAGTAATTTGACTGAAATGTTCATACAGTCTTAAAAACTAGTTCAGTTTTTTTGTAAATATAATTTACATTAGTATAAATTACTTTCCAAAAAAAAAATAACTTGTAACAGCATCAAAAGTATTAATGCTGTTCAAAGTATTAATGCTGTTCATTTCTGGACGAAATAATTATTGAGATGTCTAGTCATAATTGTGTAGTTGATGGTAGACAATGGTATTAAATACCATTATACTGTCAATGATTGTTGGTTTGTACGAAATATTGATAAGTGAATAGTCAAGTCTAAATATCGAAACTTTATTATCATATTTGTGCAGAGGTTTGATAAAGCAAACAGTTGTCAAATGATCTGATAAATTAATTTATTTTGTTTAACTTATGATGTTTGTTTACATATGATTTTTGTTTGATCATGAAATCTTAAAGCATGTAATTTCCTAAGTTTGATTGTGTAGGTACAAGCATTTCCATTGACCTGGTATTGTATATATTATATCGCAGTTAGTCTAATATCTTAATATTTCAAATGGTTAATATTGTAGATATTTTGTTGGTCTCATAGCTCATCACATTGGTCTCATCTCTGTATATACTTAATATACATAGTTTCATAGTAGCATCGCTATGTGCACATACCTATTAAATGTTTAATTTTAGGATAAGATAAGATTTATTCTTGTTCGAGACTATCTAAAGCCAATATAACATCTTGTATATCAGCAAATTGACACCCTACCCTTAAAAAATTGTTTAGACGTTTTCTCTAGATCAACTTTGATATTGCTAGAACGGAGTTCTTGTTGTGCGATGGCTCCAGGGTTTTTTCATTACTTTTGATGTGAACGTTTTAATTTTGTGTTTAGTAATCGTAACAGTGCGATGGCTCCAGGGTTTGTTAAATACTTTTGATGTGAACGTTTTAATTTTCTGTTTAGTAATCGTAACAGTGCGATGGCTCCAGGGTTTGTTAAATACTTTTGATGTGAACGTTTTAATTTTGTGTTTAGTAATCGTAACAGTGCGATGGCTCCAGGGTTTGTTAAATACTTTTGATGTGAACGTTTTAATTTTCTGTTTAGTAATCGTAACAGTGCGATGGCTCCAGGGTTTGTTAAATACTTTTGATGTGAACGTTTTAATTTTCTGTTTAGTGATCGTAACATTATTAAATACCGTATACCCGGTTATTTGTGAGGGTCAAAATTTTCGTGATTTGAACTAAAATGGCGAAATCCAATTTTAAAGTTTTTTTAAATTTCCACAATCTGGCTTTAAGGTTACATATGACTCAGCCACTTCTCAAATTTTGGGGATCAAATTTTCGCGATCATAGCAATGTGTCGCGAAATTGCAAAAATATCAACCCCTTGAAAATAACCGGCTATACTTTCATACTATTATTTGTTGAATACTAATTGCTTTATAATACTTAGATGGTTGTTAACTTATTCGATACAGATTCTTGTTATAATGACATGCTTCATAAACTTGACAGAACATTTTTTTTTCATTATTTGCTACACTCTGATTGCTTTGGCTGTACGATTTGTGTGTCAACTAATGTACACAGTTCTGCTGTATTCTACACTTTATATTAGATTGTTAAAGTTTATCTAGTGAAACTGTTAATAGTGAAAGAATAAAAGTCAACGAAAGAAACTGACATTGCAATAGTTTTACATATGCTATGCTTTCTCTAATATCATTGGCTAATACATGGCCATATATAGAGATAGTGATTTTAGAAAAAGCCAAACCATTTGTACATTCCATGAGGATGTGACACACACAAGAATTCTTAACTTTCAGAATGTCCAAATGACTCCTTTTGACCCCGTCCCTCAGGCCCCAAGGGAGTCAGCTACATGTAGCAACCGTTTATACAATTTCGAATCCTCCACCTATAAGGATGTTACATACAGTTTATGAGCGAAATCCATACTTCACTTTTGGAGGAGAAGTCGTTTATACCCAAATGGTCTTTTCGTTCCAGTGGATTTCAAGAAGTCTAGTGTTGACAGACGACAGACGCCGCACGCCACGGTATGGCATAAACTCGCATTGTTGCTTTGGACCAGGTGAACTAAAATAGCATTTATTTAAGAGACAGATAATTCGGTCTAGCAAAAGAGAACAGCCGTTTTACCTGAATTCTAAAAATGACACAATGTTTGAGTAAACTTGAGAAACCAGTCATTTTTATGAAAATAAAGTTTAGTCTCATGAAGTGCACAATTTTACGGGATTAGATGCTGACTTTAACTTAATACTTCCTCAAACCTCTTCTTTTTGGTACAGGAAACATCCTATCATGGTAGACATTTTCACATGAACTTAAAGATGAAGTTCACACATTTTCGAAAGACTAGAACGAAAAGAAAATATACGATATAAAGAACAACGCGAAGGTAGAGAAGTTTTACAAAGAGTGTCGAATGCCTGCTACTAAAGCCAGTAATACCGCCAAAAAAGAATACTTGGAAAAGGAAAGGGAACTAATTTTGGCGAAGGAGAATTAAGGCAGTGAGGCAGAAGCCAATTAGAATGGCATTAACTCCACCGTCAATAGCCAAACCAAGACAACCATCAAATTGTTAATTAACTTCCTGTTATAGACTTATAAATACGCTGGAAAAGATGTCTGCGAAGGTTGTAAAAACAAATTCAGTCAACTAACAGAAACATGTAATCTACAATTTCAAGACGACATTGTGCCACTAATAAAATATCAATCTATAATAGACGAAACCAAAAGAAAATGTATTAAACAGGAATCCAGTCATGTCATGGCCAGAGAACCACGTTATATATGGCACTTGCCATTCGAAATACGGGTATCCTTAAAAAGATCTTAGTACAATCATGCTAACATATTTCCCCATAACATTTTTCTACTAGACCTTTCAAGTCTAAATATGTATGATCTCAAGTTTAAAATGAAACCAAAAATGTACATAATGTAAGATATATGTATGTTTTTTTTTTTTTTTTTTTTTTTTTACTGAAACCATTACAAATCAAAAATATGTTCACATAATTCCAATTTATACTGTAGACAAGATACCTCAACATCGCCTTTAAAAAAGTGACTTTATTATAAAACAATAATAGTAATATACAGAAATGAACAAAAAATGTCATATATGTACTTTGGCAAAGAAAATATCACAAACAGGAAAAGTAGTATTTTAATTAACTTTATTGGGTAAAAAATAAAGAAGCCGAGCATTGTTTAAAGTAAAATCACAGAATCACTTCTTTATCAATAAATAAAAAAGTACTGTACTGTTACTTTACAGTAAGAAAAACTTGTATTGCAAGGAAGTAACAGTTAACATAGGAAAATACTTCCAGATTAATTATTTGAAAATAGCTTGGCCTGAAATTCGCCTGAAAATAAGGTCAATTTAGGTCAAATTTGTCCAAAATATTTTTTGTGAACTCTAAAATTGTTCACCAGAAGTTCAGGTCAACTTCAGATCTTTTATTTGAGATATATAAAATTAGAAAGCAATAACAATTACTATATTTTATAACAGAAATAGTTCCTTGACTAGAGTATATAATTGGTACTGCTTGGCTTTTTACAGACACATAATTACAGACATACCGTGCAGCTTCCTACAGTAGAAATGTGATTGGTTTTCTGAAAGTGACCTTAAGATTACATGTATAGATAGTAGGCTAAGCCGAAGACACTACAGCACCATATTTAGCTTTTACTCCCTATCTCAATAAATTGTATTTAGAATCAAACAAAGCTTTTTACTCCAAATGCATTGGTTCTATGTTTATAGAATTCATAATTCTCATTTACAACTTCATCTTTTTTAATAATGACATTCCTAAGTTTCATCAGAAAATAATCACTTAATTTAAGATAGTTTTGGAAACATTTGTGAAAGCAATATCCTTGAAATACTATTACAATATTAACATAAAATGGTAACAATAATCACAATATAATTTGCTGTCCGAAAATATGGTACACTGTACCTAGAATTACAAAAATATTATGTTGAAGCTTAAAACAATAGGATCATAAAATAATCGCTAACCAAATAGGAGATCATGATAAATGTACAGTATGCTTAATCACTGCAAGGAAATGGTTTTATCCATCTTCTATATAATTTCTACTAAAATGTATAGTTCAAATGGTTAACGGAAAGAAAATGAAAAATGTCCATTTCATTTAGTTCAAAGACTTCAATAAAATAACATGTAAACCATGCAATTTTTATCCAAATTGTCAAATTGCCTTTAGTTTAGTTTTATAGACTTTTATTTGTAAGCAAAATAAAAAATTAGTTCAGTTCAAGGCTAAAAGGCACGTTTTATAAATCAGGGCGTTGGTCTATCCAGGGTCGTGAAGGAGTGTGTCCTTATACAGTTTCCTGAACTCTGTCAACAGATGAACAAGATGCGTAGTTATCACAGTCAGTTCATTGCACTCTCCCTTATCTCCCACACTTTTACTATTATAGTCCTTCTTCAGACTCTTGGCATACAGAGACTTTAACTGCTCCTGGTCAGATTTCCTATAAAAGTAAACAATTTGATAGCTTTAAAACTAACCACAAACTGTCAACAGGCATGTATATTTTAGCAGTAACAACTAAGTATAGCGTTTTAAGCACCAGAAATTTTGTGCTATAATATTATTCTGCTCATTCTTCTTCGTTTATGTCATGTGCAAAAATGTCAAAATCACCCATGTGCTTACAAGGTAAAGATATTAAAAGTTTTAACTGCATTTTCTTGTGCAACAATTAATCAGTAAATGTATATTGTAAAAATGATAGACCTTGTCCTTAAATTGCAGCAATTTTAATATTCCTGTTTGATATACATACGTAATCACGTCTTTAGATACAAACCACCAACACTTTACATACAAATAATCTACAAAGAGAGAAAGCCACCTACCTGCGTTTAAGACTTGTGTAACATTTGACGAGCTGTAGGAGTGAGAACTGGAGACGTGAATCAAGGATGCCGAGGAGACTGAGAGCTTCTTGTTTCTGTTTGTCGTCTGTCTCCCCTACGGTGGCCAGCAGAGCGGTCAGCACACTCTCACACTCCAGTAAATAGGACACACCACTGGTCAGTGTCCTGAGACGCATCTTCATATTGGTCAAACCTGTAATAGGTTTAAAATATTTCTATATAAACACATCATAGAGCTTTAGAAATTTAAAGAACTAACTTTTTTAAAATAAAGACACAACCAAAATACGGCATACTTTTTTTGCATGGGATCAGCATTGAACCTGGACGGTCAAAACACCTTTAAAACTTACATTATATGTTTATTATTATCACATTCCTTCATGTCAATTGAACATACATGTCATTCAGCAATTTCTCTCTGTCACGTTCCATACCTGACAAGATGAATTCGAGCAGAGCAAAGTGCTCCAGTCTGGTCCGGAGAAGTTCTACATGACATTCCATGGCAGAGAAAAAATGAGCAGCCTTAGAATAATGTGTCTCAGCCAAATGTCGCAGGTATTTCTTCTTCTGTTCGCTCACCTATACAGCAAATTATAGTTCCAATATGATCACAAAATGTATACTTTCATTTGTGCTTTCTGTTAATTTGAAACTAGATTACTTAAAATACAGTTTTTTACAATTCAGTTCTGTTGATTTTTTTTTTCATATTGATTTTACCATAGTTATTTTTTCAAATTGATTTTACCATAGTTATTTTTTTCAACTTGATTTTACGGTTCTTGGTTGTTATTTTTAATTGATTTCACCAAATTGAATGATCTTTTTTTTCAAATTGATTTTACCATTGATTGTTTTTCAAATTGATTTTACCATTTTTTTTTCAAATTGATATTATTCCAATCAATAAAGTTGATTTTATTCCCCCACAAATTAGAGGGATACCAGGGTTGGAACACTTGGTTCATTCCTTTTACAACATGTAGTCTCTCATAGGCGGTCTCTTTCGCTTCTCGATCGCATTTGTCACATTAAATTTGTTCTAGTCATTCTCTATTAATTCCACTGATAATTACCTCTGAGCGGATAGACTTGTGGTAGAGAGATGCCAGTCGATGGTTCACAGATCCAGTCCGGTACTGGTACATTGGCTGTCGGGCCGAGGTACTGGCCATATCACAATACTTCAACGACTTACTCATCAAGTCTGCTACCTCTTTCTCTATCTTAATCACAAACACAAACAGAGAAAATGTTTATGATATTTTCATTAATTTGAAGGTTGATCTCTGACTTCTGAACTTTATTTATTTAATCCAAGATTGCACATTATTTATAGTATAACTATGTTCCTTATGATTAAGATTTCTGTGAAATTTCAGATTTCTTGGGGAACTCATTTTTCCATGAAATCATATTTCATCGTTGTATCAGGCAGTCAGAGACAGCATAACAATCAGCCAATCAGAGACAGCATGACAAACAGAAATATAAATCATTAGAGGATGACATCAATTTCAAGCCAATGAAAACGATTTTTTAAAACAAAATAAGAGAAATTGAATTTAATATCAATACATAAAAACACTATGAATCATCTAATTTGTTGTAATTCATCACATAATCACATATTCAGAAGTATTAACAATTTGATGCATGGATGTTTATATAAATCACTACATCCCCATTGGATTCGCTGTGCTACCTTACCTTTAACCGTGGTTCAGTAGAGAGCGGTGTACAGTCCTGTAGAAGGACGGCCATGTTGTAATACGTAGTGGACAACTCCCAGCAAACAGATTCCCATATATCTGGGTATCGCGTTGGAGACTTCAGTAACGTCAGAGCTACACGGTAACAGTCTATTGCCTAACAGATCCAACACACAATCATCAGATCAAGATTTGGTACCAAACTCATTGAATGACAATACCGTTTTTTGCTGTACATTTTGTGTTTAAGTATTTTGCTGGTTCCAATTTTTCACTGTGTATACTCAAGTAAACTTAAATTGAACACAAATAATTTAAGTGCTACCGTGGTTGTGCAAATTTCAAGTTAACAACTGAAGGTACTTTGACTGTTTTTCAAATTTATAATAAAGATCATGAAGGAACTCATAAATTTGATTCTTTTCCTCATAATTAACAAATTTCTAAAATTGTTTTCTTTAACTAAACAAAATGAATTGTATTCTTTACCTATTATGAAAAGAAATTGAAAGGAATCGACACGATATAAACAGATTACCTTGCAGTAAAAGGTCCTCTCATGCTGACTGAACTCAGGACTAGCCCTTAGTAGAGTGACTTGTGTATAAGCCTGGGCCCGCAGTCTCATCAGTCGCCCCTTGTTAGAGTGGAGCAAGGCTTGATTGGCTGCGTCAGACACACACTCAAAGCTACTTATGCCTTCATTCAAACTTTCCTCGCTTTTCTCACACAACTGGTTCATATCATCATCAGGAGAAGAGAAGTCTGTAGCGATGAAAACGTATGGACAAAACTAGAGTATAGCTCAACTTAAGACTATACTAGATCCTTAATAAGGCTATAATGAATCAAATTCTGTAGGGTTGGTTCATCAGAATTCCTTGGCTTAAGAAAATTCCTTACTTTAAAATTTTCAAAAGGAATGCACTTAGAAGTAATAAAAAAACACCTAACTAACGGAGAATTTATTACTTCTATCAATTGCTTTTCTTTTGGATTTTTAAGATCAGAAATTTCCTGAAGTTAAACAATGTTGATGAAACTGTGACCATTTTCTTTAATTATCTTCCACAACATGCCATACAACCATAAATGTTAACAGCAATGAAAATGGAAAGCTTTAAAAAATGAATTTCTGACAGTATGCTAGGCCTTGTATACATTTAATGACAAGAAAAGCTAAAATTAAAACATTAAAATTTCTGACAGTTATACTGGGCGTTGAACACTTTACCTGACTTCTGTAGGAAGACTTGAGCCTGACCCATGAAGAACACTCCCGTTTCATTCTTGACATTACCATATCGTTTCCGCAATGTAACCACAAATACTTGAGAGTCAGGTGACATTTGACCGGTTGCAAGGTCAAGGGCATTTTTGTAACAGGCAGAGCATTGCTGTAGTAACTTTTCCTTCCCTCCTCGTAAGTCACATGCCCAGCTGTGTTCTGTTAAACAGTTTCCATGTAATGGAGTGAAAAATCAAAAACATCCACAGTGAATAAAGATAAAATAAATTGTGCATGATCATAAAATATCCGTTACCGGACAAAGGACAATGATGTCATTGAAAAAATTTGATTCACAACTTTATAATATCTAATTATTTATAAAACCTTTTATATATGAAAAATTATTCAACCCTATATGAAAATGATAAATAAAACAGCAACAGAACTCTGAAAAGCTTCCCTTTTCCTGCTTCCAAAAATTTACATAATCAACAGGTCAGTGCTCTAGTGTACAGGCAAGTTGAGCTATAGAAGTAAGTAAAAGTAATAAAACATAGCATTGGAGAACTCACAGATTATATGGCCATGGATACGCTTTTTTTATTATATTGATAACAAGAGGCCAATGGCCTCGTAGCACAATGGTCCAGTTAATTAATGTTCAATGATTGGTTTTGACTAATATTCTTGATTATCACTCATATGCACTGTTTAAACTAATAATTAATTAGGACAATTCAAATGACCACTGGTATTTAATTGTTATCAATGTTGGTATTAAAACAATTATAAAATTCTTTCAAGACAGATGTCATTCATCAAATGTTAAGTTATATATTTACAGTTTTATAAAAAAATTGATTTGTGCAGAACAGTTTTTTTTTCTGAGCAGGATTTTAGTGTGAGCGTATGCAGAAGCAGCATCTTCTTAGTAAGAATATTGTTGGGACCAATTCAAATAGCATCAACTTAACTTTAATATTAGAAAATTTAATAAAATTCAAAATTTAACAATGCTGTTTATTCAAATTTATCAGAATATTGTTATATGATAAAAAATAATTGGGGAAACTTTTTCCTGTATGATTGCTTATCGGTATCACACATGTACAACTATGTATAATCAAAGTGTTAAGTTGACTAGACTTTTAAAAGATACCTGCTGGAGGAGGGCTTAATTCATTAAAGGTGACAAAAAAAAAAAAATCAAAGATGTTTGGCTGTCCTGGTTATAAGAGGTAAACTGAATTTGCTTCAATATGTTGAAATTTATTACTTCTCTTTTATCTCATTTTCTTCAACACAATATAAATTTCACAATTAAGATAACAATGCACAAGTTGTATTGGCTGGGTCTCGGCACAACGGAATGTGTACTACGGGTCAACAAATTGACATTGGCAGCTACAGTCAAGCCTTTCCCAGGGCCTCGATAACAAAATACATTAATTAACTCTCAACCATTGTTTTTCCCTTTAACAGTAAATGGTATATGTAACACATTTACACACACATATAGGCCTATAAACAGCATCTAGATGAAACTAGGGCACCTGACTTGTGACACTGTCCAGGGAATATAGATTATCCAACACAGGTAATCATGATGTCATCACACTTTGAGTAACATATTTAAGAATAGAAAAATAATGAATATTTCTTAATTGCCTTAATATTTTCTTAAACTATATTTCTTTTGTATGAAGTGGTACCGTCAGCCATATAATTTCCCATAATGCATTGTGTATCTCATTTAAATATTACTATAGACAAAGAAGGAATGAAATATATTTTAATTCCTCAAAAATACAGTTTATGTCTGTTTGTCGCCAAGTTTTATCAGTTCCGTCCTTATCTATAACTACATGTCTGTGCCAAATTTCATTGCTGTTAATGGTGTATAACTTGGGATATCCTGTTCACAAGGTGATTTTCAAAACTAGGGGGTATGCTATAAGCTACGATGGAGCTACGCTAAAAAAATTGTAGAAAACCCTCAGGTAAAAGCATAATTTTAGGATACTAAAAACAGCTAACTACATCTGTATCAATGTGATACTCTCACATCCTTACCAAATGTGTCTAGTTCTCGTTCCACACTATCCAGAATGCCCATCTCCTCCTCAGTATAGTCGATCAGGTTAACACTAATATCCTCGTACACCTGGCCTCCATGGATAAACATTAGTATGATGTCGCCAGCCAAACCCAGCATTTTCATCATTAGCTCTTTGTTCTCTTCAAACTTCTGAGGCAGCAGCACCCTTACTCCAGCTAAAATGGAAAATCATATTTAATGTATTACATTTTATGTTAGCAAATAAGGCATTTTAAGTCTCTCCTTCAACTGTTTAAAAGTGTGGGGTCAAGTCTTCATTTTTTGCAATGACTTAAATAACTAGTTACATTTGTCCTTTGACTCAGAGGTCAGGTCATATTGAATAGACATTACTGCAATACACTGCATATTGGTTTTAGGGGATTCAAGTAAACAGTAAGTTCTAGTCAGAAGGACTTCACATTAACATTAATTATAAAGTATGACTTTTAGCAGAGCCTGCAGAACCAGGATACCTGAAAATCCCCGAGACACGACCATATCACAAAAACACTGCAATCACACCAAACAATATTATCTTGCAATAATATAAGATGAATCATACACTAGAATATGCATATTTCTTACCAAAGCAACGCATGGCAGACTTGATGTAGCGCATGGCACAGCCCGTCTTCTGAGAGGACACAGAACACCTAGCTAGGGAGTAGAAGGCCATCGCTGCCTTCCGTAGTAACAAGACCTTGGACAAGCGATGCCAGGAACAGGAGGACTCTGTTTCGGCCAGCTGTAGATGGTCAAGGTCATGGAGAGGTGATTCAGACTCATTGGCAGGCGGAGCAGACTTCTGGAGAGGTACGTAATGAAGTGGTATGGCCTGATTACTGTCGCACCATACCTGTTCCTCCACAATGTTCTTACTCTTACGGATCTGCTCGGTGAAATCTCGGTCTAGACACTGCAGACCCTGTACAAGTATACAAGATAAATCAAAATGATGATGAGTCAACCAGCAGTATATTTGCCCCAATAGTCATTTACATTACCATAAAATAAAATAAATTTCAATTTATAAATTAAACTGTAAAAGTATCTTTTATCTATGTTTGAATTTTACCTCACACTGTTCAACTCAATGATTATAGACAGTACATTATGCTATACCTTGTGTATGTTGTGGAGCGCCTCAATACACTTCTCTGTTACACTTCCAACAATTGGACGCACTTGGGTAATGTCCTGTGTATTTCGCTTTCTACCCTCTGGGTTTTTATTGGACAAGTTCTTCACATCTAATGATCTTGTAGAATCTCCTGGATCTTCCTTTTCCTCCTATAAATTATAAAACCAAAGCACAAATCGCATCTTGTACCTTATCAACAGACAGATTTCAGGTCATCTCAATGACTGAATTCTTCTTGAATTAGAATATTTTAATATAGTAATCAATCGATTTTGATAGGTACCATTAATATGATTTATATATCTATTTATCTTAAAAACCAGTGCATTTTTATCAGCCACAAGAACACCATCTTTTTTTAAATTTGATTTTTATAGATTGCTTTGATGGATCACAATAAAGAAATATCACATCTGCCATTTCCCTTGTAAAAACCATTTTCTGCTGGGTAGATGTAACATTTCTATGAAAGCCATTAACATACTGTAGAGATGAATGCCTCCATTTTTACCTGACAGGTGTCGTTATCATACATTTCCTCGTCCGACTCCCCCACATCAGAGTTCTCCCATTCACTATCCTTGGCTGTACTGTCAGGCACGTAGAGGTCCGACAACAAATAGTAGGCAGACGTACACACCTGTTTAATAATAAGTTTAAGATTTGTTCTTACAAATGTATATAACATGTACAAGTTTATTTCTCTTCTTTCAGGTTGATCATTAACTTCTCACTGACATTAAATGTTTTTGACCAACATGCATATATACAAACCTGTCTATACAGGCTGCCAAAGGGAAAAAGAAAATAAGGTCTTTATAGCCAAGTCCTCTTTGTACACAGGACAAATTGTGTTAAAATTGGCCATTTGGGACCCTAAGAAAGTGGTCTTAATAAGCAGGTGATCTTTATACAGAGGTTGTTGCTATGCCGCGTATACATTTATAATTTGCTGTAAATTACCTGGTACAAATGCAAAGTAATTGATTTAAGATTTTACTTTAAAGATAATTTAATTAAGGTACATTATAAGCTCACAGTATATAAGAAGTATTGATCTTCACTAACCTGTGAATGTTTATCTTCTGTAAGAAGTAATAGACAGTTTTCTAGAAGTGTCCGCACGGTTGGAGCTTTCTTTCTCTGATGTTGCTGTCTGAGATTGCGTGCCACTCTGTATAGTAACATACCCAGTGGTACTGTGAATGGATTGGAACCTTCCATATTGTCACCACAGAGGGCTGTTAGATCATACAGCTTCACAACGTCATCATCGATACCTTAAAACAAACCAAGGTCATTAGATCATACAGCTTCACAACGTCGTCATCGATACCTTAAAACAAACCAAGGTCGTTAGATCATACAGCTTCATTACAATGTCATCGATACCTTAAAACAAACCAAGGTCGTTAGATCAAACATGACCTTCACAACCTCGTCTTTGATACCTAAAATCAGACCAACGTCGTAAGATCAAACTTGACCTTCACTATATATAAAAACAGACCAAGGTCGTGGATCAAACATGACCTTCATTATATATTGTCAATGATACCTAAAAACAGACCATGGTTGTTAGATCAAACATGACCTTCACTATATTGTCATTGATACCAAAAACAGACCAAGGTCATTAGATCAAACATGACCTTCACTTCATTGTCATCAATACCTAAAAACAGACCATGGTCGTTAGATCAAACATGACCTTCACTATATTGTCATCAATACCTAAAAACAGACCAAGGTCGTGGATCAAACATGACCTTCATTATATATTGTCAATGATACCTAAAAACAGACCATGGTCGTTAGATCAAACATGACCTTCACTATATTGTCATCAATACCTAAAAACAGACCAAGGTCGTGGATCAAACATGACCTTCACTATATTGTCATTGATACCAAAAACAGACCAAGGTCGTTAGATCAAACATGACCTTCACTACATTGTCATTGATACCAAAAAACAGACCAAGGTCGTTAGATCAAACATGACCTTCACTACACTGTCATTGATACCTAAAAACAGACCAAGGTCGTTAGATCAAACATGACCTTCATTACACTGTCATGGATACCTAAAAACAGACCAAGGTCGTTAGATTAAACATGACCTTCACTACACTGTCATCGATACCTAAAAACAGACCAAGGTCGTTAGATCAAACATGACCTTCACTACACTGTCGTCAATGTTGTGGGTTATTGCTGTTCACTTGACATGGGATTCTATTAATCTTATATGGAACGATAAGCATTCTATCATCAATATATCACAAATTCTTTATACTTAGTTTTATTTAGTTTTAAGGAAATCGTCTAGGAGCTTTGTTGTGATTGAAATGGTTTTCATTAAATATCAAAAGTAATCAAGCTTCTAACTTAGTAATGTAGGGAACACTATAGCACATTATGTACAGCTGATATTTATATACAACATGTATCAGTACATCTTTATCTTACCTTTGTAAAGCGAATGTATCAGCACATCTTTATCTTACCTTTGTAAAGCGAATGTATCAGCACATCTTTATCTTACCTTTGTAAAGTGAATGTATCAGCACATCTTTATCTTACCTTTGTAAAGCGAATGTATCAGCACATCTTTATCTTACCTTTGTAAAGTGAATGTATCAGCACATCTTTATCTTACCTTTGTAAAGCGAATGTATCAGCACATCTTTATCTTACCTTTGTAAAGCGAATGTATCAGCACATCTTTATCTTACCTTTGTAAAGCGAATGTATCAGTACATCTTTATCTTACCTTTGTAAAGTGAATGTATCAGCACATCTTTATCTTACCTTTGTAAAGCAAATGTATCAGCACATCTTTATCTTACCTTTGTAAAGTGAATGTATCAGCACATCTTTATCTTACCTTTGTAAAGCGAATGTATCAGCACATCTTTATCTTACCTTTGTAAAGTGAATGTATCAGCACATCTTTATCTTACCTTTGTAAAGCGAATGTATCAGCACATCTTTATCTTACCTTTGTAAAGCGAATGTATCAGCACATCTTTATCTTACCTTTGTAAAGCGAATGTATCAGCACATCTTTATCTTACCTTTGTAAAGCGAATGTATCAGCACATCTCAGGGCTCGAATTTTACATTTTTTGCCACTTGCTAAAAATAGCAAGTGCCATAAATTTTTACTTGCTAAAATATATATTTTACTTATAATTAATATTCGTATTCAAATTAGTTATGTTATATATAAAATCATTTATTTTTGCATGATGATGTGAGGTGTATAAGTACATAATAAATATCAACAACATTATTGTAAGAACTGGGCTCCCATATTTTCCATTACAACAATTTTTGACAATCAGTATGCCATTTTTACAGTTGTCCTTGTTAAAAACCACTTGCTAAAATAAGCAAGTGCATATTTTTTTCACTTGCTATTGTGGTATATCTACTTACAAAAAGCAAGTAAAACAGCCTGAAATTCGAGCCCTGCATCTTTATCTTACCTTTGTAAAGCCAGTAGGTGTGTCCTTCTTTTGTGGCATTGGCCTTCAGAAACGACAAGATGTTCCTGGCAATTTCTGTCACCTCTTTGGGATTAAAACGGGAGTCCTCCATATTAGGAATATCCTCTGTTTTGATAAGCTCATACCGCTGAAATAAAAATGTGGCAACATTTATTTACTTCATAAAAACAGATTAACAAAATAATATATTTAATGTTAACAACGATTTTGTTAAAAGACACATTTTTGCAAAATGCTGTCAAAACAACATGATCCTAGACACTTGATCAACTTAAGAACACTGGTATCAAAGATTTATTCTTATTTTCTAATTGATTTATTGGACAACTTTTTCTGGGGTTGGTGATTACTTTCTGTTATTCTGGTAATACTTACACATAAATGGTTTCATTTTTTGAGAAATGGTGCATTAGAGAACCAAAATCACATGTCTAACAAAGTATGGAACATTTCCCATTACCTTATAATGTCTTGACACGTCAATGTCCTAAAAGTGGTGACGTCATTATGATGCCAATGCTTTTTAGCGGAACCAAATTATTCCTTTATATATTATTCATACAACACAAATCTTGATTGCATGCCTTCATATACCATACATATATTTTGTGTTGTCCATGTTTGTCAAAAGCTAATAGCATTTTGAAAGTGTAACATGAATTATAGGACACACTGTACTTTTCTTTCTCAAGTATACCCTTATAATTCAATTTTGCTTGTTACGAGCATTTTCATTGGCTTAAAAATTTACTTTATCAGCCCATAAAGGAAAAAATGGCGTCGCCGTTTATAACGTTGCTTCTGATTGGCTGAGATGACGGCGTAATGATTTCATAGACAAAAGAGTCCCAAAATGAATTTTGAATATTGAAGAGATTATCTTTAGTAAATTGAATTATAAGGATTAATTTGAATATATTTTTTATGTTATGGAGATATAACACAAAAATCTGAGTGTACTCTCATCATAAACCGCTTCGCGGTTTATTTAGAGTACACTCAGATTTTTGTGTTATATCTCCATAACATAAAAAATATATTCAAGTTAATCCTTATATAATACCTTGAATTATATAATAACTTTAATGTAGTGTATCGCAATCTTATAATCAAATCAAAGTACTGAAAGTACTAAATGGCTCGGTCTTGATGATAGGAGGAATATATTTCTAAGGTCAATACTACTGTAGTTTTGTACAATAAGAAATAAATTTGGCTGGTGTTCCTTCCAGTTTGGACTTTTGAGGATTCCTTGGACACCAAGGTGTAAAATAAGAGACACATACTAAAATCTTTGAAGCCCATTCTAATATTTCCTATGATGTTATATGTCAAATGCTTTTATAACACCTTTAGCATTTTCCTTGTTAATTTGATGTTAATGAAAATATCCATTCTTAATGACTATATATAGCTATTGCCATCAAGTTCCTGGGACCACAGTATCAGTTAACAAGTATTGTTTTGCAGCAGAGAAAGACAAGAGGCATACTTTTCTATGCCAAAATGTCTTAAATATAGAATATGTCTGTCCTCTAGAAGACTTATCAATATCACCATGTGATTTTTGAATAAATTGGTCAATTGGTCTACTTTTAACAAGTTTTGTAATTATTCTTTTGTAAAACAGCAAGTTGATTGATATACATTGTATCCGAACTTCAATTCAAACCGGATAACTTGTTAGCTCACCATAGACCATGAAATTGTTTGTACACTTTCTTAACTTCAGGATTGTTTTACAAAATTACAAATGAATTTTTCTACATTTTTTATTTTCAAATCCCCATACCTCTGATGAGTATAATAAAACTGTCATTACAAGTGAATCAAATATTTTCAGTTTAAGATGAACAGGAAGAGATACAATCCTTTATTTCTTATAAATAGCAAACACCGATTTAATTGTTTGTTCATCAGGTTTTTCCCCTTTCTTTAAAAATGCTACCATTAACATTATTTTCTGTACCTAGATATGTAAACATTTTTTATAAATCTAATTCTGTATTCCATAACATCAACTGGTGTTGTTGTGCCGATTTACGTCTTGAGAATATCACAATTTTTTTATCTTTCTGATATTAAGTTCTAATTTCCATGTTATGCAATATTGTTAAAATTCATGTAACATTTGTTGTAGACCATCAGATATTTCTGATATCATAACAGTGTTTTTGGCAAATAATACGATAAAAAGTTTGGGATACATTCCAATATCATATACCGTAAAAACTGGTATAATTTGCGCAGGTACCTTTTAGGGCTGAAAATGCTTAAAAAATCTACTATCAATATATTTTGCGCATCAAAACAATGGGGAAAAACAATGTCCAGGGAGTCCCAAAAACCGATGTATGAAGGCGACAATTTCAATGCAAAATATTCCCCATAAATGCTTGACAACTTGCACAAAAAGTATTGTATCTAGAAGAAATAACATATGAAAACCGCATTGTGTTTGTTTTCTTTTATTGACGACCGTAACCTGAAACTGAAATATCTAGCAGATGTCCAAAACATGGGCGGTCTGGTTCGCCGTACTCCGTGCACATGTCAATGTTTTGGGATATTACACATGAATAGTAATCAAGAATATTTGAAAAGAGTAGAGGTAGTTTACTTAAATTAGCACAATAAGTAATTAGTGTGTTTGAGATCATTAACAATCAACAGCAATCAGCTAGCGGATACGTAGTTTAGCTTGCAACAATCACAGTGTGCATAATTTGTCAAGATTTGTAAGACAAAATATTCTTTTCCACCAGGTAAGATTCTAAGTCATAAAGGTAGATTGAAAATAGGATTGTTTGTTTGATTAATTAATGTCCTATTAACAGCTATGGTCATGTAAGGACGGCCTCCCATGTATGCGGTGTGTTGCGTGTATGTCGTGCGAGGTGCGTGTTTTGGAAGACTGCGGTATATTCGTGTTGTGTCTTCTTGTATAGTGGAACTGTTGCCCTTTTTATAGTGCTATATCACTGAAGCATGCCGCCGAAGGCACCAGGCAACACATCCCACCCGGTCACATTATACTGACAACGAGCAAACCAGTCGTCCCACTCCCGTTATGCTGAGCGCTAAGCAGGAGCAGAAACTACCACTTTTTAGGTCACCTGAGACGAAGTCTCAAGTGACCTATTCTAATCGCCTTTTGTCCGTCGTCGTGCGTCGTATGTCCGTAAACAATTTACATTTTCGACTTCTTCTCCAAAACTGCTGAAGCAATTTCAATGAAATTTTGCACAAACCTTCTAAGGTATAAGGCCAATCAAAATTGTGAATTATATGGTCCCCACCCCCCAGGGGGCTGTGGGAGGGGCCAAAAGGTGTAAAATTGAGTAAAATTTCAAAAATCTTCTTCTCTACTCACAGATGTGGTAGAATCAAATACTCTTCATAGATAGAAAGGTCTTAAGGTCCTTTACAAAAATTGTGAATTATATGACCCTGGGGTCTCTAGTTTCCCCCTGGGGAGGGGGTTAAGTTTACTATAGTTTATATTGGGAAAACACATTTTTGCACATTATTTGGTCATTTGTAATAGGAAATGAGTCAAATATTGCCAGAATTAACAGTATGAGAAGGCCATTTCATCCTATTAACAAATTTTCAATGACTGACCCCAGGGGCCTTAGGGGCGGGGTCAAAATGGGTCAAATAGGCTAAAACTTCAAAAATCTTCTTCTGAAATTCTGGAAATGGTAGAATCAAATACTTTTCATAAATAGAAAGGTCTTAAGGTCCTTTACAAAAATTGTGAATTATATGACCCTGGGGTCTCACGTTTCCCCCCTGGGGAGGGGGTCAAGTTTACTATAGTTTATATAGGGAAAACACATTGATGAGCATGTTTTGCTCAATTTTCATTGGAAACAAGTCAAACTTGGTTATAATTATTAGCCTGAGATAGCATTTTAATATCATATCCACATTGGTCCTGGCCGACCCCCTGGGGGCAGAGGGGTGGGGCTAAAAAAAGGGTCAAATAGGCTAAAACTTCAAAAGTATTCTTTTAAAATTCTGGAAATGGTATAATCAAATACACTTTATAGATGAAAAGGTCTTAAAGTTTGTTTATAAAAATTGTAAATTATATGACCCTGGGGTCTCCTGTTTCCCCTTGGGGAGGGGTCAAGTTTACTATAGTTTATATAGGAAAAACACATTAATGAACATTTTTCGCTCAATTTTCATAGGAAATGAGTCAAACTTGGTTAGAATTATTAGCCTGAGATAGCATTTTAATATCATATCCACATTGGTCCTGGCAGACCCCCTGGGGGCAGAGGGGCGGGGCTAAAAAGGGTAAAAATGATTAAAATTTCAAAAAATACCTCTAAGTTCACAGGTTTGATGGAAGCAAATACTCTTCATAGTCTAAAAAGTCAAATTTATAAATCACTAACCAACTTCAAGGCCCAGCATATGGTGTTTATATGTCATTAATTTGTTTCATTATTTGTTTCATTATATATTCTAACTCAGGTGACCGTTAAGGCCCATGGGCCTCTTGTATAGAAAATAGGAAGGGAGATAAAATAACCAGATAAATATTTGTAGCGGGATCAGACTTCATTACTTTCAGAGTGATCAGGGAACATTGATAGTCAAGGCAGGGAAAACATAAGAGGACATGTGAGATACAAATTAATGTTTAATTGATTTTCATTAAATTGTCTCGAAGGTGATGATTAGTGTGTTTTTAACGATAAGCTTAATATGTTTTTGACAAAAAATATAAACAGCTAAAGTCATATTGTGTTTTAAATTAAAATAATCTTTTATTTATTTATTCATTTCATTTTAAGCATGTACATGTCATAGAATATAAACAAATATCAGGTATATGCTTAAATCATATTACAGTTAAATTCACAATAAGGAATTTGAAGATGATTATAGTAATTATTTTCGGATTGAAAATGATTACAATATTAAGCTTCCACATTTGAAAATTATTTCTTTTTGTTCACACAATTCTTCTCCTAGACTGTTTCCAGTTGAAATGATACATGCATGCTGACATTCTGTAAAACATAAGGAAACAATAAATGTATTAACAGAGTAATTACTGAAAAGGCTAATATCATATAATTAAACATTTTAATCATAAATAGCAATACCAGCATAGAGGAAATATTATTGAAGTTTAATTCTCGCTGTTCTTCAGTCCTCCTGTTCTTACATGTAAGAGTTTTGTCCTTCATAAATTGATTGTAATATAGCATTTGTTATATAATATGCACAAAGAAGTATAAATTTACACACGTATGCATGGGTACAGCGGTCAATTAATAAGTTATACAGAAAATGATGGTGCTGATCATGAAAAGCGTAAAGTCTATTTTGTTGAGTAAATAGTTTAAAAAAAACTTACATAAGATGTAATCGCAGTAAAAACAGTGATCATGTGGGCTTTTGTGCGATTGCATTTGTAGGTTCATTCCAGTCTAGCCGACTTTTTAAGTGAACATCATTCCAGTCTGGCCAACTTTCCTGTTTTCACACCTTGGTCAGACTTGGTCATACCTGAGTGACCATCAGGTAATTAATTATGTTCAAGTTAAAAGTAGTCACTTACCTATATTTATTTTGATATTTGATTCTACTGTTCACAATTCTATATTTACATAATGTACTTATTTTCATCTTTTTACAACTTATTGGAATGAGGAAACAAACATAATGCATGTATATACATATACAGCAATAATGACGCGTCGCAAGATACTGGTGATACTTAATATTATAATACCTTTCGGCGTAGCTAGACTACAAGGTTCTTCATCTTAATTGATACAAGATGGAACACTTTTCCTCTTTTTCTATTCGACTCTTTTACGACTGAAAAAAACACACTAAAACTTCTGGTATTCTAAGATTGAAATTGCTTTGATTAGTTTTGAAAATATACTTAATATGAAATTGATTCATATCAAAAGAAACGTTACCTATTCTTTGTAAATTCAATTAAACTCTGGGTATACCATATGTATTGTGTGCATAAATGAGAAAACAATGCACAACTTTCAAATGTTGAAATATATCAATTACATGTATAATGGACCTTTAATTTGACAATGTGCGCAGGACAACACCCTGATGGACTAAATAATTGAACAGTGATATTCTGATGGAAATGTTTGATATTCATGGGAGAATTGGCGAATGTTACTTTGGTAAAGTATATTTCAATCCAATCGTATTTAATTGACAGATTAGAATATTTCTGTATAATGATAGATGTTTCTATCTATATCTCACTCAGATACACTAGATGTGTGACACGAGGTCCAATGTATAATACTGTTGGTAACGGTTTTTGTTTAACTTCGTTCTTTAAATAGTTAATATGTGGTACACAAATTTTCTGATAAAAAAATATTTTTGATCAACATGATCCATTTGAATAGCATTTGTTCTGTTTCATGAAGTTAATACTACAGTTTATGCATGTACAATTTATTTCATTACAAACCAACATAAACCAAAAGTGTATCATTCTTAATCAAATATCGACATCTAATGAATATCTACTAGGATATGGTTTTCCCTGGGATTTACCTGTGCTGTCAGTGTTGTGCTAGTAGAACCTGTGTTGTTTTAGTAAAACACACCTATTCCACCCTGGCCAACCTTTTACCCTACCTGTTTCTCACCTAAAATCCCAAAAGTTGGCTAGACTGGAAGACACCCATTTGTAAGACTGTGCCAGGTGGTAGAGATTAGTTCCGCTCGAGTGATCACACAATGCAAGTGAGAGTCGGGAATATGTTTATGTAAGTTTTAATTGCTAATCTCTGATGCTTTTTGGTAAAATATAACTCAGGATAATTGCTAAACAATTAACAGTTTTCTCTACATTTGTTACAGATTGAAACAGCTTTTTAAGTGCCGTTTTACGGAAGAATTATGAAAAAGGAATCGGCATTTTCGTCGATCTAGTAGTCCAAAAATATCACTTCGAGTTATATGAACATTCCATATATGATTTATGTCATTCGGCCAAAAATTTACTTCGTATTACCTAGTTTAATGAATAAGCTGTATGTATATGATCAGAACGGCAAGCTCCTGTGGTGAAAATAACTAAAATGTTTTAAAAGTATGGTTTAGTGGTAATCTCTGAACGTGCTTTAGTATATAGATATAATCCGATATTTATACATGTGCTTATGAAATTATCGATAATTATGGATGTGATAAATATTCATACCTTATTAACTGCTGTTAGTTTTAAGATAACGCCACCTTGGATATTTACAAAATGTTCACCGTCTGTCACGTGCTATTTTATCAGTAGACCAAGTTTGTCCAAAATTTTGTTAGAGTTGTCTTTCTTCAATTGTAGTTTTACGTCCATGTCATCCTGAACACAGCCGTGATAAATGCATTTCCATTTCGCCATGAAATGCATTTGCTCCGAGACAAATTTGATTCAAATTACAAAATTCGTTATGGTATCAATTTTGATGTTCGAGGTGAAGTATCGATATCATTTGTTTCCGTTGCGGGATAACTGTCACTAATAGGGAGTAAACGTCTGGGGGAACCAGCTTCGGAGCGAAGCATTTTTGGGACGAAACGTCGTCATTCATTGTAAACACCATTTTGGGGACGAAAAGTCTAGATACTTTGTAAACAATTCATGTGAACATTTTCGAACAGAAGATCTTTTGAATAGTGTATATAGTAAGGATATGAAAGCCGTAATATACTATTCCTATTTCAACGTTACAGATACATGTACGCTTATTTCAGTAACTTTCATATTCAAAATTTGCTATTTAAAATTCCCGGTAAAATCAAAGTTGTTGAATACACTGCCGCTAGGAGCGCTAGTATCTGCGAGCAATTTCTAAGCCAATCATATTGAGGAAATTGACTGTAAGAGAATTTTGCAACCACGATCACAATGGCGAGGTGACCCTCGCCAAAAATCATATGAAGAAATGCAATAGATGACATATCAATTTTATTTGCCACTGCCTGCTTATCTACCTACACTTAACTATATCTCTGTATCTTTACAAATGAGGTATGAATTTTGCATTATGATTACCTGATCAGATATTCATACAACAAAAGGGAAACAACTCTTCCATTCTTCATGATTCTTCATCATTTGCCATAGATGTAATTTTTTAAGACATGGACTTGGAGTAAGAATACAAGTAAAAATTTGGTTGTTTGCTTTTTGAGACAACTTACAGATAGATAAGCAATGCATGCAATTTATTACAATTTATGCTTTGAATACTCTACAGTTATATATCTATGTCAAATATGTCATGAAACAGTTACATATTGCAGTTGATAAGTCCTATGCAAGGCGCCTATCCATTACCGTACATATCCATTCACCGTTTTTAGAAGAGCTTTACCTGTACAATTCCATTGAGATGAAAACACATGGCTACCTCTGGAACGTTACACATTAGGTTATCTAGCCAGTAGTCCAAACCCGTCAATACGTTGATCGGGGTCCTCATGTCCCTGGGTATAAAATGATTACAATGATAGAACAGTCTAATCTGTAATAAAGGACACATCTACTTGTACATCTACATGTATCGGTAAAACTTAACACTGGTAGCCCTGTTCTGTTAATTTTCGTTCTTAAACTGTTATTTTAACCATATTCGTGATTTTTTTAAATATTTATGTTGGTTATATCTGTTTTACTGTTATCATCAAAATTTTAGTTATCTTTAACTAAAAGCATGTTATTATTTTCTAGCACACGTTATATTTTTGCTGCTGTGTTATCTCTATCTTTGCATGCGTTTGTCTTTTTTAAATGATGTTAGATTTAGTGGCTGATGTTATTATTTATTTTGCATTGTTATTCATTTCATTTCACGTGTTAGTGTCAGCAATGATTGTTAATGATTTTGTTTCCCATGTTATTGCCAGAATGTTACGTGATTTTTATGTGAAACTTTGTTAGCATCAACAGAACATGTGATTATTTACGTGACCACGTTACAAGTATCGTTGGAAACGTTATTTTGTTTTGAAAGCGTTATTTTTTTCGTGGAAATACCACTGCCTATTGTTCTCATTGACCCCCTACGGCGACAGCGCAGTGAGCCAGCGGGCAAGCTTCGCTAGTGTGTTGACCACTCACCCATTACGAGAGCACGGCTCCCAATATATAGTCGACTGGCGGTATCTGAATTTGAATCTGAATCTGACTGGCGGTATCGCTGTCACTGTATCGCTACCGTATCGCATGTGCTGTGCAACTGAGCATGGAATATATATAGTTTTCAGTTACTATATTTACAGTTCTTTTTCTCCAAAGTTTGCATTCACTGTATAAACTTATTGAAAATTCCTGACATATTAGGGTTGTGTTGGAATCGGCAAGGACGTTTAAATCCTTGGAATCGGTCATAGTTTAACTACACTGTACAAAGATTTGATGTTTTTTAACATATTGTGTATTTCCAGTTTATTGATTATTACGTTATAAATATAATATATAAATATGTTTCTGATAACGTACGTAATCTGTTTTGATTAACGAAATTGTGTACATTTCTTGTATGGCTGATTAACAAAATTATTTGTCGAAGTTATGCATATTATGGAATCTGTTTTGATTAACGAAATTGTGTACATTTCTTGAATGGCTGATTTATATATATTACAACATTATTTGAGGCATATTTTGGAACAAGTGCTATATATTCAAAATGAACATTACAAAATCTACTATAATTCTATATGATATGTCGTATCGTACAGGGAAGACACAAATAAATATCAAATGCACGTCCCTTGAATACAGTTACAATACGCATGATGCAAACTGACATGCATTTATTTAATTAAATACACTGTATTGTACGTTTTGTCTACGTTATGAAAAGTGAAATATATATTCAAGTTCATGCTAAAATCACTGTCAAAACAAACTCCATTGTATCCGACTTAATTTGCTACCGCACGGGGACATGTAACATGCGCAGCGACCCGTGAAAATCGCCCGCGGGTCAAGCAGTCGTGGATCTTTTAATTTTTTTTTTAAGTATTATTATCTGCGCTAGAAGGCCGTTACCATTATTTTTTTATGTACTGTTTGGAATCGGCTTGTTAACTTAAGCCGTTAACTTTTAACTTCAACAAAGATTATTGAAAAATGGTACCGCGACATAGAGTCATCTAGCTAAAGGAAAACTATACTCTACTATCAAAGAATTTGTGTCATGATAAAATGAGGTGTGTTCTCCTTTCAAGACACTCGGAGTCATTAGTTGCCGGACACCTAGATATCCGCATTTTGGTGTCAGGACATGTATTGTGGTAACGAGACTTATTTGGTGCGTGACGTCATCGACCCTTTGCGAGGCAGCGCAGCTCATCACTATCAATGCTTGCATACGGCGCTCGACACACCTACCTGTGATTTTCAAAAACGTCTTTTCAGCGATTGGGGATTGTTGCTACGTTTCTCTGATTTTTTTTATTGTTAAATAGCATTGTCATGAACTTTCGTTTTCTTATAAAATGTTAAGCAATGCGGGACGAAAGCGTAATTGTGAGAACCGCGATGAACAACGTAACCCTGTACAATTTCACCTGGATGCGGAGGCTGGTGGATAATTATGTATATTTAATGAGGGTAAAACTTTCGTGTAGATTTCTTACCTTTTTTCAATGATTTATGCATTCTTTCTAGAGACTGTAGTAAAATGTAACACATACTTGTATTCATCTTAGCGATTAACATTTTCCTACATATTTAATTCTCCCTCGCTCTTTCTTTCTTTCTCTGCCTCCCTCTCTGAGTGACAGCACTTATAGGTTCTCGCCATGTCTGCTAGTGTGATTATCCTGTTTAGACAGGAATTCACACTAGACCTATACACGGTGGAGAAGGTTAACGGAATCGTGATGCGCCCTGACTTACGACGCTCGACTTACGGGGCGCTTATATTAAGGCGGCACTAGTAGGAGCACGAAGCGAGAAAATGGCCGACAATAATTGTATACACTTTATAGACAAAGATATTGAAAGGGAACATTAACATTGAAAGTTGCTAGTAGACGTAAAAATTTCTCTTTATGAGTTGCAAATTGGTTGAAATCTTAGCGAAGTACGGGATTAGCTGGGCGGGTGGTTACGTTAAGTATAGTAATCTTCAGAATATGCACACAAGTCATCTACAAGTATTTAAACCAGAGACTTAATAGTTTTACTGTAATTTAGTAGACATGTAATATTCTATCATAAATTTTGATTCATATGTTGTATATGGGGGTGGGGGTTTATACGTATCGACATTAGATCTACATTGAAATCACGCAAAAACTGCAGATAATTATAACATTTAAATATTGTGGAACTACACGTGTCAAAATTCATGTTGTCAGAAACATTTTAATTGTCAATCTGTTTTAGTGCATTACAAACACAATAATTACTTCTTTTTATTTATTTTGAATTCCAGAACGGTTTAAGAAACAAAACTATGTACATTAATTATAGGAATGAATAAAAATCACGATTTTGATCAGATATTAATATTTCCATTCCAGGTTCTGCATCCCATTGAGAACATCTTGGGAAATTTCTGTAATCGTTGAATCCATTTGTATGTGTATGCTTATAAGAAGTTTACTTGAGTAAAAAGTATTGTTTAAACTAATAAATAAACAGGCCGCGATATTTCCCGGGAGACATTGGGATGATCTTTCCTCGTGAGCTTTGAATCGATCCAAACTTCAAGTGGAACCTTAAGTACTAATTGCCATCATTTATAAGTATGACATCGAACAAGTTTTATGTTGACAGCTGACGGCGGAATTTGAAGATAAAGATTTGCTTCCTTTTGTTGATAAATACAGTTTTATACGGACCAACAGAGGGCCCTAAGACCAATTTTAGAGGTTTCTGAATTTTGATCTAAACCTCTTAAACGTCTATAAATGGTCTCTGGTGGGTCCATAAATAAAATATATCAAATGTAGCTAATTTTCGGATCCCTGTGATATTACCATATATACATGAAAACAAGTCGATGCTTTATTTATGTATGTATGACAACAGAAACATGTACAAATGTATTGGTTTATGATAAATTGACATTTTTATCCGATTATGTGTCAAAGAAAGATTTGTTTTCCAGCACCAATATTCAGAATTTGTTAAAATAACGGCAAAATACTTAATTTTTAACAAGTTTCGTCAGGATTAGCCTATGTGCCTTTTTATTCCGTATTAACCCTTAATATTAGGACTTTTCCTTAGAATTCCGATTCGATCAGAAAAATTAAGTATTCTGCCGTAAAATTAAAGGCCCATTACCTTTCCGGAGCAAAATATAAAGGTTTGTTAAAAAACATTTATAACATCAGAAAATGCGTACCGATGACCTAAAATAAGGTTACGACACCAAACATATGCAAGTTTTCCTGCGTAATATATGAAAACATAGCCCGAGATACTCTGGCCCTGACACCAAACGGTGTCGGCTTATTCCAGGTTTTCGAGTACTACTGCGCTCTGGCCCTAAACCAGACACTATTTGTCATAATGTCTAAGTCTGGTGTCAGGGCCAGAGTATCTCGGGCTAATGAAAACAGTGGAGAGTCAATTCGCTGTATTGCCGTCTGGCGCAGTGATAGTCAACTACCGCCCGGTATTTAGGACGACGGCGGGAAACATAATACGACCCGCGTTATGAAAATAAACATGTTATTTATTTTAATCAAATCGTTCAGAAGGTGATAATAAATATAGTATTAACGGAAAGTTAATAATTTTTGCGACTCTACAAAATTATCGATCTTGTTTTACATTCCCATTAAAAAAAATTAAAGCCGTTTCGGAAAGGTAGTGGGCCTTTAAGTATTTTTCTGTCCGCTGTCGGCGCCGTGACGGCCGACTAACAAACCATCAGAGGCTATCAGTTACAAGTACCCACCTTTGTTTACATGCACGGCTATCTAATGTTACAAAGTCGGGGTCAAACTTTTCCGATGCGACAGTGAAATTAACACATTCGGCGATAGAATTAAATATTTCGTCGGTTATATTAATACTTTCTGCGCGAAGATTAACAGATTTTCTGACTGACGTTGGTAATTATCGAGCGGACGCGCCGAGCCGTGACGGCCGAGTACACACGGCTTGCACAGGTAAACATTAAACGGGCCAAGCTATCCGATTGTAGACTACCCCTGTTTACGTCATGCATGCACTAAAACTACTTTATTTTTCTCTAATTCTTGCTACCTGGCGAAACATGCATTTTCAACCTTTTTTTCGGGAGAGTTCCGATACGAGCGGTAAAATATGAATTACTGTTTGTACTGATGTGAATTGTGTTGATACTAAATGCTGTTCGAGGTTCTCGTTTCAGATATCGTAAGACCAGAGAAGAAGATCGAAGAAAATACCAGGCTGACGTTATGATGCAAAACTTATCAGCTGAAGAGGATTAATCTTGAAATAAATGAAATTATACGACATAAGTTCACGTGTTAATTTTTACCAATTTCCAATTTGTAAAGCTTGTCTACACACCTTGTATACATGGCTTCGATCTGCGATTGAAGACGATTCTGTAGTTCTAGATCATTGATATTCAATTAATATAGTATACAAATGTACCTGAGGTTCTCGTTACAGATATCATAGTGTAGGACAAGAGAAGATCGAAGGAAATACCAACCTGACGTCATCACTTGTGTTAACTGTTGAAAAGCTGAAGAGGACAATAAAATTGATCGTGTTGATTTTTTTTTTTTTTTTTACATCCCTGAAAAACTTTGATATATTTTCCCTATAAATGGCGTTTTGTAACACCAATCACAGAGTTCCTTTGATGTGGTCACAGGTAACCTTCAACCCCTCACCGATCTGTCGACACCCGAATGCCAATCCCACTCGAAACTTCCAACGATTAACAATGGATTTCATCAGACCCATATCACGCTTGCGCGTCATTGCGTAAAGAAATCAATCTGATCATCAAATCCATTACAACATCTGTCAGTCTGGTTTAGACTATGTTCCTAATTTGATCAGTAATTAAAATAGTGATACCTCTGCAAACTTTGCATTTTATTACTGCTTATCCATACATCAAATTACAGATAACATATATACAAGTATTATCTATAAGTATCATATTTTAATATTAATGAATTAAGTGTATATCTTAATCAGTGCCGTCTATGAACAATACCTTTTAGAAAACAATTAGGGGCGTAATTAAATGCTCGACATATCATTGAGTAATAATACAAAGATTTTTTTACTACATACAGTTGAGTTCTGGTGATTTTTATGAACGTATTAATCAGTATCAATTTCTAAAAATATCGAAGAAATGTCTGCATCCTCGACTCACTCATGTCACACAAACGCCCGCCACCGCCCCATGTATACAGACCGCACACCCCTCCCCGTCATGAAATAACTATCCACCCAGCGTGAACCATGACGACCTTTCTGTTCCTGTCAATTTTATCAGTACCTGGTCATCACGTGTGCAGCCACGCGTAAACTGTAATATGGTGTGTTTTATTTAAGTGACTGCGGACCAAATCGAGTTACCAACAGAATTTAACAACTTTTCATTTCAAAATACAAGTCAACGTATTATGAGATATTTTATATAAAGACTAAATGGTAATATTTCAAAATGAAAAAAAAAAGTTTCACGTTCTAATATACGACTTTTCAGGACACGCACGTCTTTGTTTATCTACTACACTAAACCCAGATATATGCACGATTTTAACAGATTAAAAAGAAACTTTCTATCTAATTACAGTTTTTGGTTTTGGAGTCCTTGACTATTCATTTAGGTACGACGATGTGTTCCGATAAGAATTAGATAAAATAAATAGTATTGTATAATATTAACACACAGTTGTGTAGTCGTACTTATGGTACATGTGTACTTATGGTACATGTTCTTCGACTACTATTTTATGGTGTATGGGGAACTGGGAAGATTCCCACTCGAAGTAAATATCAAACTGAGAATGCTGTGTTTTTGGAATAGACTTATACAAAATGAAAATAAATTAAGTAGCATACTTTATAAACTAATTTCGAAGTTACATTTCGAAGGAATATACACATTTTAATGGATATCTTTCATTAAAAATATTTTTGACGAATCTGGTCAGTCAAATATCTTCCTCAATGAAATACAAATGATTAACAGTTTTTATAAAAGTTTTATGAAACAACGCCTTCAAGATCAGTTTATACAAAAATGGTTCTCAGGTGTGGAAAACTCCTCAAGAGACAGACTTATCTAATATATAAAAAAGAATTTGGATTTGAAAATTATCTTATAAAATTATCGGAAATGAATAGAGTATACATAACTAAATTCCGTACATCAAATTTAAAAATTCCAATTGAGACTGGAAGATGGCGTAATGTTGAGAAACGTGAAAGAATATGCCATTTATGCAATGAAAATATCGGGGATGAATTTCACTATCTTTTTGTATGTAAACACGAAGAAATAAAAAAAATATACGTATTAAATATATCCCACAGTATTATTATAGTAATCCCACTCTTCATAAGATGGGTGGCTTTATAGGTATTTGTAATATCCAATTATTGAAGAAGGTGTCTCTATTCATTAGAAAAATGATGGTATTTTTGTAGATGTGAATAAAAGCTATGATAGTAGTACGGTATAAGTATTGTTAATTTTCAAATTAATTTTCCATATTTTAGTAATTGGTAATGATATATATTGTCCATCCTGCCACGTGCAGTTAAAAATGTAACTTGTATAATCCATGTAACACATTTTAATGTGTCTGGGAGACTATAATGAAATCTTTGAAACTATCTTCTGAGTTGCAGTGACATGGATTAATTACATATTAGAGTACCCGTACACTGGTTAGGCAAGTCTGTGAATCAAAAGCACGACAGGTGGGCTTTCCACGTGTTTTCGTGAGGTATGACCCCGTTGTCTTGGTCACGCTAGAACCCCGCGGCGATTTACATGCCAAGCCACGCAACCGTGCAACCGTATTAGTTCTCAGGTAACTTTCTGGGTACGACTTCGCCAATTTTCGTTATGGGTTCGTTGGAATGGCCACGCGTGTGATTTAGAGAGTACCCGCTGGCGGTTAATGGCCAACCTTTGTCCATGGTCCGTAAACATGAGGTTAAAAGAGAAATGTTAGTGATAGATTGGATTAAATATCCCTCTTGCTAAATAACATTTTTGTGAGAAATCGATTTTTATTTTTTTTATATTATATATATATATATATACAATTAACCAGGCAATTCACGCTAAAAATATGTATATAACCAGAAATATAGTTCCATAAATGCACACGATTCAATAAAACACGTAACGCAATAAGTCGGTGGATTTTATGAATAGTAAAGAAATTTGTAAAGTGAGTTTGACCAAAAGACATAACGGCCGAGTATAAAATAATATATATCATTACTGGGTTTGCGCTGGTGTTCCATAACTGAGGTCCTCAGATTGAATGGGGTCCTTTTAATACATCCTTGATATACAAAGTTCATTTGTTCATTTTTTTTTATTTCAAGTTTAATACGATCTTTGATCAATCTAAATGATTCAACCTGCGGGCCGATTATAAACAATCAGGTAAAAAGTGGTTTCAAAAGTATTTAGTGTTTCATGTATATCGACAAAACACATGAAATTAATGAGAATAATTAAAACAGATGACATGGGTCGTTTAGCTGTACTTTTTTTGTAGATCAATCGATACAATCCATAAATATCTTCATAATTCCTTCCACGGTAAAAAAAAATTGTGTGAGTCCATATTCGTCATATCTTCTAGGTCCAAAATCTGCTGCATAAAGTCTATGAATACATTATTGTTTTTGTCAAAACTGCATACTACTTTTAAAACCACTGCTCCGTTAAATCAGTATCGTTTAGTACAGTAGTTGAGTGATGACATGCTGTGAGAACACGTGGACGACATTACATCTTTTGCTTATCCGTACAGTTAATTGAAAGAAGTCTACAAATAGTCAATTAAAGAAGTCGTATCACCTGACTGGCTATAATGTTTAAAATTGTCTGAAAAATGAACATTATTCTTTATGAAAAATGTCACCGTGCCTCATGGGCTATGTCATGAATACTATTACCCAATCACATAACAAGCGTACCTTGATTGGTATTAATTGACTCCGCCCCTTGTCATCACTTCTCTCGCTGAATCTTGAATTGACAATTTTTTCAATTCATTTTATTCCGACCCGACTTCAGTAACAAGCGGCCCTTTAATGACCTGGGGGTTGTTTTTTTCTGTGGGCTTAGTCGTTTATCTTCATAATTTTGAAGGGGGACTTCTAACACGACCATGAAGATTTGTCTCATACTGTTTTAGAGCTGATATTTCGCGATGACATAGTGACCTTGATGATGCAACATATCGATTTGATATGGTCCAAAGCTAGCTCGTGGAGTGACCGCATTTGTGTTAGGTACTTGAACACAACTAGAAGTGACTGGTTAGCTTGACAAATTTGGACGTTTACTAACCTAAGAATACGGATGTAACATATAGTAACTAGTACTAAGGATCTATTCATACAGGATTTTTTTCGCAGAGACTTAGCTAGAACTGTAAATATAGTAACTGAAAACTATATATATTCCATGCTCAGTTGCACAGCACATGCGATACGGTAGCGATACAGTGACAGCGATACCGCCAGTCGACTATATATTGGGAGCCGTGCTCTCGTTATGGGTGAGTGGTCAACACACTAGCGAAGCTTGCCCGCTGGCTCACTGCGCTGTCGCCGTAGGGGGTCAATGAGAACAATAGGCAGTGGTATTTCCACGAAAAAAAATAACGCTTTCAAAACAAAATAACGTTTCCAACGATACTTGTAACGTGGTCACGTAAATAATCACATGTTCTGTTGATGCTAACAAAGTTTCACATAAAAATCACGTAACATTCTGGCAATAACATGGGAAACAAAATCATTAACAATCATTGCTGACACTAACACGTGAAATGAAATGAATAACAATGCAAAATAAATAATAACATCAGCCACTAAATCTAACATCATTTAAAAAAGACAAACGCATGCAAAGATAGAGATAACACAGCAGCAAAAATATAACGTGTGCTAGAAAATAATAACATGCTTTTAGTTAAAGATAACTAAAATTTTGATAATAACAGTAAAACAGATATAACCAACATAAGTATTTAAAAAATCACGAATATGGTTAAAATAACAGTTTAAGAACGAAAATTAACAGAACAGGGCTACCAGTATTATACTTTTCCAATAATATAGAAACATCCAATTTCAGAAAGATTCTATCAATATTTTATTTTCATGTTTTTAGTTCTGTAGGTAAAAAAGATACTAACTTGTATTCCTTTTAGTTTTTGAATACCTTTTACCAGATCAGAGTAATGTAAACTAAAGAAATTCATAATTTTCCAAAGATTATGTGTTGGACATTACCTCAGATGGGTTTTCGTTTAACAGTTTTAGTTCTTTCTCTTCTAATTTCTCTAAGACCTGGGAGACGGGAATTTCTCTCTCAATATTCTCCTCTGGATTAGTGTCAGCGATACTGAAACAGAGAACAATGGAGATATCATCAGTGGCCATTACCATTAATTCAATAGTAATAACAATATAATATCTTCTGATGCTTTAGTGTGGCAGACACTGACTGGGATCACAGCGGGCTGTCGAGTATATGAGGGAGGTGTGATTACCATAATAGAGAGCACTGGTATCACCATGATGGTTATATGACAGCTCCCTGTGGCTATGATCACCATACAACCAATTATTGTTCTGAGTCAAAACTATGGTGATTATGACTTTATAAGAGAAAAATAATTTTTTGTGTATAAAAAAAATTCACAATATTGTCAGAAGAATACATAATATATTTGATCTATTACTTATTATTTTGCTAATGAAATTTTTGCAATCAGGCCATAATGGCATTGTCCAGCAAAATCGTAAAAATATCACCCCCCACAAATATTACCAGCTGCCAGTATATGGTAATTATTTCAGTAAGGTATCTGTCAGTAAAATATCCTTTTTGCTTTTATTATAATTTTTGAGGTACTAAACCATCTACTTCACCTCAGGCCTTCTGTCAATTTTGTTTACATTGATAGAAATATTTAAATCATCTGATGAATTACCTACATGGGAATCAAAACCATGAGCATAAGTAAATATAGGTGTTTTAGTTTCCCATGGAATGACCCTTGGTGGCTCATATTTTTACCAAGTATATCTAAACAAGATGTTATTCATCATTTATAAGGATGGAAGTTAACATAGAAAATTAGAAATGTTTACAGATATCTAAAATAAATTTAATTATATTTAGATTACCTGTGGTAGAGAAACTTGGAATACATGTTCCTTGTTTGTTGTTTATGTCGACTTTTATCCTTTCTTGGCACACATTTCATCTGAAATGTATCAAAATTGTTATCGGAATATCTAAGAAAAAGTAATAAACTAATTTGCTAGAGTTTGGTACGTATACCCAAGATGTAGTAATTCTCCACAAAGCGGTAAAGGAAATTTCAATTCAAACCGATATGGTGAGAAACCAAAATCTCACCATTTTATATTCAATTTCAAGAATATAATGATTCAATGAAATTGAAACATAAACCATAACTTTAAAAAGAAAGAAAACTTATATTCTCCGATACAGATACTGGACAATTTTAACATGACTCACCTGCATATCTCTAGCTACACAATCATAATAAAACTCCCTTAGCCACTTCCAATCATCCTGAAAATGAAACGACACCTCATTTATGATAATATTTGGTGTTAAATTGTTTGATTCATTTTTTTTTATTTAATACTGTAACATTAATCTACAAATTTTTAATACATAAATCATTATATGCGTTGATAATGGATATTTGATAATGTAATTTATGAGATCATAAATCAACACAAGAGTATAGATTTGATGTAGAATTACTGATCAAAACATGGAACTTATGTAACTGAAGTAGATGTTTGTGTATAACTAACTAGTTGACAAGTAGATGTTTGTGTATAACTAACTAGTTGACAAGTAGATGTTTGTGTATAACTAACTAGTTGACAAGTAGATGTTTGTGTATAACTAACTAGTTGACAAGTAGATGTTTGTGTATAACTAACTAGTTGACAAGTAGATGTTTGTGTATAACTAACTAGTTGACAAGTAGATGTTTGTGTATAACTAACTAGTTGACAAGTAGATGTTTGTGTATAACTAACTAGTTGACAAGTAGATGTTTGTGTATAACTAACTAGTTGCCAAGTAGATGTTTGTGTATAACTAACTAGTTGACAAGTAGATGAGATGTTTGTGTATAACTAACTAGTTGACAAGTAGATGTTTGTGTATAACTAACTAGTTGACAAGTAGATGTTTGTGTATAACTACTGAAGTAGATGTTTGTGTATAACTAACTAGTTGACAAGTAGATGTTTGTGTATAACTAACTAGTTGACAAGTAGATGTTTGTGTATAACTAACTAGTTGACAAGTAGATGTTTGTGTATAACTAACTAGTTGACAAGTAGATGTTTGTGTATAACTAACTAGTTGACAAGTAGATGTTTGTGTATAACTAACTAGTTGGTTTGGTTTGTTTAGTTTTACGTCCTATTAACAGCCAGGGTCATGTAAGGACGTGCCAGGTTTGTTGGTGGAGGAAAGCCGGAGTACCCGGAGAAAAACCACCGGCCAGCGGTCAGTACCTGGCAACTGCCCCACATGGGATTCGAACCCGCATCCCAGAGGTGGAGGGCTTGTGGTAATATGTCGGGACATCTTAACCACTCGGCCACCGCGGCCCCGAGTATACACAAACATGTTGACAACTAGTTGACAAGTAGATGTTTGTGTATAACTAACTAGTTGACAAGTAGATGTTTGTGTATAACTACTGAAGTAGATGTTTGTGTATAACTAACTAGTTGACAAGTAGATGTTTGTGTATAACTAACTAGTTGACAAGTAGATGTTTGTGTATAACTAACTAGTTGACAAGTAGATGTTTGTGTATAACTAACTAGTTGACAAGTAGATGTTTGTGTATAACTAACTAGTTGACAAGTAGATGTTTGTGTATAACTAACTAGTTGACAAGTAGATGTTTGTGTATAACTAACTAGTTGACAAGTAGATGTTTGTGTATAACTACTGAAGTAGATGTTTGTGTATAACTACTGAAGTAGATGTTTGTGTATAACTACTGAAGTAGATGTTTGTGTATAACTACTGAAGTAGATGTTTGTGTATAACTACTGAAGTAGATGTTTGTGTATAACTACTGAAGTAGATGTTTGTGTATAACTACTGAAGTAGATGTTTGTGTATAACTACTGAAGTAGATGTTTGTGTATAACTACTGAAGTAGATGTTTGTGTATAACTACTGAAGTAGATGTTTGTGTACAACTACTGAAGTAGATGTTTGTGTATAACTACTGAAGTAGATGTTTGTGTATAACTACTGAAGTAGATGTTTGTGTATAACTAACTAGTTGACAAGTAGATGTTTGTGTATAACTAACTAGTTGACAAGTAGATGTTTGTGTTTATAATTAACAAACTAGAAAGTTTTACCTAGAAAGTTTTACTTGTTGCTGACAAAGCTGATATGATATGCATAACATTTGAAAGTTTTACCTGTTGTTGACGAAGTAAATGTTTGTGTATATCAAACTCATCCAGTAGAAGTGATTTTCCAATTCTATGAACCATCATACTAATGTGTGACCGGCTGAAGGGTATCTTTAGTAGCTTCTTAATATTCTGTAAAATAAAACAGAGAATTTTATACTACTGTTTTATAAGCTATCAATTAATGTATGAGTTAACGTTTATAATTAAATTTTTTGAAAATTTATTCTGTGAAATTCATAATTCTGAAAGCAGTACAGTATTTTTGCATGTGTATTGCACACTTTAAATATTATTTTAAATTACAAAATTATGAAATTGAGATAAACATCTAACCAATCTTCTTGTTCAGGAATGATATAAATAACCCTGTTTAAAACAGATAAAGAGACATGAAAGTCCAAAGTCTTTTTTAATAATTACTACATGTACAGCTTTTTAATACAACACGACTAGCGTTTGTATTAATGCTATCCGGTTTACTATTAATGTGTAGGACTGAGTAGGACTTGCCCTACAATGACATCTAGTGGTGACCTCTTGAACCATTTCATTCATAAACTTCCATTTATAAATTCCCTATTCATTGAATAATATTCCTTTGGACCAATCAGTAGTCATGGGAAGACTGCCTTCTAATTGGTAGAATACACAGAGTGTGTATAGAATACACAGAGTGTTATATAATACACAGCCCATCTAGGTCAACTGGTGCCTGCTGGTGACTCCTCTATCCAACTTACATAATCTCTGTTAATGATAATTCAAATTAGACTTACTATCTAAGGCTTATAGACATAAGAGTTTTAAAGTAAGCTAATCATAAACCCTTTTTGTGTACTTTAAAATAATGTTTTTAAATGAATGTTAAACACAGATCTAAGGTAAAGGCAATATAACTTATAAGGCTGCCCTCATATGTGCATGGTTTTACCAAAATAAGTGTATGTGCAACATTAGAAACAAGAGTATATTAAGGATAAAAACTCATTTTAATGAAGACTTTTTTTCTTTGTAATTTTCATGTAGGAACTTTAATTAAGAAAAATGTCAAACAAAACATTTGTATTTTCTGTGATCAGTTGAATATGTTCTTGAAATAATTGATATTAAAGTCTTTATAATATGGTTTATATATTTTGATTTTGGAAATTCATTTGATTTCATTCTATTTTTTCTGTTTCTGCTGCATTGTATTTGCAGTACTTTGAGTACTTTGATTGATATATAGTAATACCTGTGCGTTGGTGATGACATCCACCTCTCCTGTTAGATCTAACGAGTTACCAGCCATCTCTATACTACTAAGATAAGACTTGCTGCTCTGGTGTTGGGTAAAGTCGTGGATATTCTGTTCCACCACAGATGTTTGCCTCAGCCAGTTAGATGGCGGTACATTCAGGTTTGTGTTCCTCTGTAGTAGTGAGAAGTTTGGAGAAAAATGAACTGTGGCATTCTTCAAAATGGCCATCGATTTTACTTCCTTATTTGAATCCTTCTCTTTCTGAACTGCAGTATGTGGCATCTGAAATCAAACAGGATGTTTACACCAAGTGTCATTTATTTTAAATTTTGATATTAAAAATTAAAGCTGATCACATACTAGAATGAATATACGTACCCAGCCTACTATACCTTTCGACCGGGTACGAATTGGTCCCTATGTGTCGTAATGGAGCAGCGCCTCTGAAAATCACTCGGGCACAATTTTCCATACTTCCTTGTAGGTTTCCGATTAATTTATGCGTATACAAGCATTTACATAATGTTGTTATCCTAAACAAACATAACTACCATTCTTAATATATATCGTACCACTCACAAGACATCAAATTCATATTTTGAAGACTTCCGGTATAAATTCTCTTCAGAAAGGCCTTCATATATGTATATGCAAAAAAAATATGTCTAGCTGAGAATTTGATATTTTATACGGTTCAGTTTTATTGTCTAGTAGGTAAGCGATATAAAACAAATAAGATAACTGCATGCAAACGTTTTACTAATGGTTTGCATAACCATTACTTTGCTCCATTATCAGTAATAGGCACCAATTGTAGCTCTAAAGACGACATCATTTCCTGTCTAAAAGTCTTTTGAGCTACAATATTGCAGCTAATCACATACTTGCCTGTCTGGAATATCTAAAAATAATAGAGGCATTTAATACCTTAAGTTGGAGTCACATAACTGTAACAGATATAGAAATAAAAACTTTCATCCTTAAAATCATATTTATGATGAAACAACAACAGTTGTACTTGAAGGGAAACAATCAGAAAAAATACCAGTTACGTCAGGAGTACCTCAAGGAACCTGTTTGGGCCCAATACTCTTCCTCATATACATAAACGACTTCCCAGAATACATCAAACACAGCACCCTCAGACTCTTTGCAGATGACAGCATATTATACAAAACCATACATAACACACAAGATGCACTTAAATTACAAAAAGATCTAGACGCAGCAGGTAGGTGGGAGGAAGATTGGTTAATGTCCTTCCACCTGGACAAGTGTAAGCATCTCAAACAAACACACAAAGACCAACTATAATATACACAAACTCCATGACCACAAATTACAACAAGTAACATCTTGCAAATACCTAGGAATCACAATACAAAATAACTTACGATGAGACACGCACATCAACAACATAACAGCCAATGCTATCAAGACACTAGGATTCTTGAAACGAAACCTACAGATAAACTCACAACATATAAAAGAACATGCGTACAAAGCCATAGTCAGACCCAAACAGGAGTACTGCTCCTCCGTATGGGACCCCCACAAGACAAATCAAATCATGCAAATTGAAAAAACACAACGCAGAGCAGCACGCTACAAAAGAAGCAGATACCACAACACAAGTTCAGTACAAGACATGATGGAAAACCTCAACTGGACCTCACTACAAACACGCAGAACAAGAACACGTTTAATTTTATTTTATAAAATCATTTAATGGATTTAATGGAAAATAATGGACGCAGGCTAGAAGCCTCTATGTCCATATCATAAGACATAATATAAACTAATTATATTGTCACTGGTAAAGTTGTATACAAGTACTCAATAAAATTATTTATCAGTAATTATTATAGATATTGTCCTTCATATGGTTATCTAGCAGTATCTCAAAATCTTTAGTAGTCTCTGCATTAACGACAGACTCTGGTAGACAATTCCAGGTATCAACTACCCTAAACGTGAAAGAGTTTTTCCTTAGCTCCGTGTTGCAACGTTGTTTATACAGCTTAAATTTATGGCCTCGAGTTCTTTCGTTCGTATCATAAACAAATATGTTAGAGGTAACTCTCTCGTCGAATTTTTTGTTTACAATCTTAAAAACGTTTATTAAATCCCCTCTAATACTGCTATGTTTAAGTGTTGGGAGTTTCAGTTTTTTTTAATCGCTCTTCGTATGACAGATCTTTAAATCCTGGTAGAAGCTTGGTATTTGTAGCTCTCCGTTGTACGTTTTCTATCATCTGACAGTCTTTAAGTTTATATGGGCTCCATGCGCTGGCTACATATTCAAAGTGCGGTCTTACCAGTGCCTTAAATAACTGTTTAAACATCGTTTCGTCTAGATATGTAAACGATCTTCTGATAATGCCGAGGACCGAGTTTGCTTTATTTATAGAATTTTGAATATGGGTCCGAATGTCCGAATTGGCATCTACCGTTACTCCTATGTCTTTTTCGCTGACAATTTTTTCCAGTATGACTTCTCCAGATTGGTTCGCGAGAAGATGTGTTCTGTTATTATTTGGCGATCCCTTAACTTGCAGTACCTTGCATTTATTCGGATGAAATTTTAGAAGCCAGTCATCTGACCACTTTTGAAGATTATCCAGGTCTGCTTGTAGAATTTCCCGATCCTCTTCATTTCCTATTTTGCGGTATAATTTAGTATCATCGGCGAATAGAGGACATGAGGAAGCAGTATTCTCTGGCATGTCATTAATATAGAGGACAAAAAGAATAGGTCCAAAAACGCTTCCTTGGGGAATTCTGCTAAGTATGTTCTGTAAATTAGATGCAGATCCGTTTACCACCACTTTTTGATGTCTATCACTTAGAAAATTTTCTACCCATTTAACAGTTCTTGTGCTGATTCCATAATTGTATAGTTTGTGTTTGTTTTTGATGTCTATCACTTAGAAAATTTTCTACCCATTTAACAGTTCTTGTGCTGATTCCATAATTGTATAGTTTGTGTATTGTGTAATTATTATTTATTCATTTTATTTTTATAAAATTAACACCATCATGTGGCAATAAACTATAGTCAAATTCTTAATCTGACAGACTTCAGGACTAGACAATCAAACCCATTCACATATATATATTCAAACAGTCATTTTTTTCCACACACAATTAAACAATGGAACATCCTACCGGTGGCTACAGTAAAAAGCACTACACTAGAGGTCTTCAAGTCACATATCCAAAAAACAGAACTTGAAGACCTAAACCCCACTCCCTAAAATTTCTATCATAATTTTTTATCTTATAACTGTCACTAAAAGAAAATTTAAAAATAACATGCACCTTCACGATCACTGTAAAAAAACTTCACTCTTTTTTATCCACAATCACGCCTCTGCCAATCTGCACAATATAATCATCGGCATCGATGGAATTGTGTTCTTTATAAGAAGAAGAAGGCGACACTATACTCATCTACAAATAATTAAATAAATGGCGCAGTTATTTAAATACTCAAAATGTCCTAAATTAATGAAACATTTTAGCCTGTAGCTAACGACATGTCTTCCCAGTAAAAAATATCATAAATCCAATAGATACGCGATTTTTTTTCGAACTTTTGATTTTACTGGAGTCTCGATCAGTGTCGACCTGTTAGGTATATCGCGTGCGTTTTGTCCATCATAAAATAAAACAACTTACCGGTTGTGCCATATTCGCTAACCTGCTCGCCGCCATGTCGTTAGATTGATGAATATACTCTTTGTTGTAGAAAAACTTCCTTTCGCTTACATTTTTCCTGTCAAAATGTTCCAGTGTCTTCCAGAACTTGTACCATTATCATTCCGTTCTATTCAAACACTTCAGTGACTGCGTACAGAATTATCTAAAAATGTAAATGAATCTACTGCACCCGGGACTTAAAATTCCGGAACCAAGCCAATCAAATAATCCGGAAAAATGAAATTAATAATAATAAAATAATAGGAAACAAATAAAATATAGATAAATAAATTAATTATATGACTTACTGAAATATGAAATCTACGATTTTAAGTATAATGATTCAAAATACAAAAATATACCAAATATAGCCAAGAACATGTTTAGATTTTTTTTCCATTTAAATAAATATCTTTAAAAAGTGATCCAATTTGGGTAGCGTTGACGCCAAGTATCTCTGGTTTAACATACACATACGTTTCTGCTATATTTAACCATACCAGCTTTATTTCATAAGAACTATTTAATAAAATCATACTCTACATGGTACTAAAGTACCATTACTAGACCTCTAAAACGTCCAAAATGGTCTTACGGCACTCTGGTGCATGGGTACATGATAATATAATCAGTAACTAATTCTCAGATCCCTATGTGATATATTGCACCAATTGCTGTTGAGACGATGTTAGGGGAACAGTGGAATCAGATTGCCTGATTGATTCCCCCCCCCCCCCCTCTCTTGATTTATTTCTAGTGGAGAAACTATTCACTAGTTAATTCTTTTCCCTTTCTATTTATTTCTAGAGGGGATATTGGTTAGCTGATTCTTTCTCCTTCCTTGTGTCTCTTTATTTTTAGGGGAACTCCCTTTCCCAATTACATTTAGGGGAAAGACTATTGACTAGTTGATTCCTCCCCTCCTCTCAATTTACTTTTAGGGTGAAACTATTGGCTAGAATTAAATCGTGAGGGGAAAATAATAAACTAGCCAATAGTTCTTCTAGAAGTATGCAAAAATAGTTCCCCTAGAAGTAAATTGAATGGGGGCAAATAATCAGCTAGCCAAAAGTTCCCCCTAAAAGTAAATTAAGAGGGGGGCAAATAATCAGCTAGCCAACAATTTACTCTAAAATGTAGAAGGGCAAAGAATCAGCTAGTCAATTCTTTCCCATGGGAATAAAATAACTACATGAAACACGAGGGGAATCAGCTAGCCTATTCCTTGTGCGTGAAACTGTAGCTGATTCTTTCTCTGGGAGACCTTTCAGCAGGGGGTAAGAATTGGCTGTTACATAAGTATATGATCTTTTAATAAGACTTTGATCATGCAAGAAATACTTGAACAAGTACATTAATGAGTTTTAATTTTTTTTTATTACATGTAATAACAGTTAATGGTAGATTAAACATTCATTAGTTCACATAATCAGATAGTGGGATTGTTGCAGTTTTAGTACACTTGAAATTATTTCATGATTTTTTTCTGTCATATATAAGTTTTTTTTCATTATGTATGTATATAGATTACTCTTACAAAGTTGAAATAAAAGATGTTGTGGTTATTGCATGGCTATAGGCCAATATGGCCAATACTAAACATACATTGTTCCACACGATCTAGAAATGTCTCAAAATCTGTTCACAAAACAAATTTATAAACATGCGTGTTTCAATCAAAATTCTAATTGCATGCATGTGTATAAGCTGCAAAAAAAAAACCCCAAAACCCAAAAAACAACTTCTGTGCTAAATTACTTTACAAACTTAAATTTTCAAAATTTAGTTAGTTCAAGTGATGATTTATCTACCATATAATTCTCACAAGTGCATAAATTAATTCTCACATGTGCAATAATTTATCAGTCTTATTTCTGGGTTGTAAACTCTCAGGTTTGTGATTGGAGACTGATGGTTTTAAGTCTTCGCAATATGAGGCAAAATCTTATTAAATTATTCGGACATACATGTATTAAAAGATGCCTAAGATACATAATACAGCTTTAGCAGGTAGAAAACAATGTATCTTTTAGTTCTTATTTAAATAAAATGAAACAAAAAATGCAAATACATGTACAATACTTAACTTTTAATTTGTATCAGTCTAACAACCTGTATGTCACACAGTATATTCTGATACCAAAATTTCTGACAAATCATAGTATTCATACTCATGCTATAACACATCTTCATACAATGATCTAGACAGATAACACGATCAGAATTAGCACCGTAGATTAGACACATCAAACTCATGGCTAGCTGCATAGTAACAATAATTATCATAATTTCATCCACTCGATCATTCTTGTATTGTATAAGAGTTTAAAATTACATCACCATCCACACTCTAAACTTCATAGTCATGTAAACCGATACAGAGTCTAAGGGCTTAGTATTGATACAGATCTTGAACATTTCCATACTTAAAATGCTTACAGATAACAATCACATATGTTTGATTCCAAAATATAAATATGAAAATCAACATACATTTGTAAAACAAGATACAAAACAAATCAATCTGATTAAAATACAGATCCCCATTATAGTGTAACGTAGTGTATAATGGGGATCTGTATTTTAATCAGATTGCAAACAAATAAAGAAACATATTTGCAGCAATCAAAATTTGCTGTTCTGTAGCAGAATAAAGATGAGTAAAACAGATCTTAAATCAGTATGAACATGGGTGACAGCCTTTGAATCCCTGCATGGTGTTGAAGATAATCATCAAATTTCGGTAGACATGAAAGTGCATATTAAATTGGCATATTGTGGTTAGGTATCCATGGTGACACCATTTAAGCATTGAACGTCTTTCAATTGGTGCACTTCATTGAATTTGCACGACAATTATGATGTCACAATGATAATGACATCAAAATAAGTAGTTGTAGTCCACGATATGAATGTACATGCTTGGTTAGGTTACTTATTGGGACTCCAGTATTATTTTGTGAGTGAAACCCGCATCGTTTTCTCTGATAAACTTTTATGATGTTACCCTTGCAAAAACATGACATCACAATCAAAACCCAGTAACTACCCACAAGGGCAGATAACTCTGTAATATGCAAATATGGTATATATATTATAAATATCTTGCTATCTCAATGAGACTGACGTCACCTCCATGTATTTTTACTAGCTGTTTTACTATTGGTACTGCGAGAGTTGGGTCTCTGGTATTCCACATACCCAGCTTTTTTGTCCTGTTTCTCCAAAACTTTGGCAATATATTGGTCCTGTTTGCGCTGAATTTCAGCATCACTAAGTTTCTTTTTATAACTCATTTGTTGCTGCTTTAATTTCTTTTCCAACTGTTGAATTTCTTGTTCTTTTGAACTTAATTCCTCATCCTTCTTTTGAACTTCTTCAGTTATTTCTGAAACCAAAAAGTTAAGCAAACAATTTTTGACATTTACAGTCCTAAATATACAGTATAAACAACTCAATTCACAATATCTTTTCATTACAAGCAGTCCATGGGCTTGAATGAAGGTCAACAGCAACTGTTTGACAACCTACATGTAAGTAGCATGCTACAGACTAAACGTTTGGGCTCTGGGTGTGTCTTGGTAATTGAAATGCTCTTCAAATACTTTAGTTTATTTGACCTCTGTGATCTATTTAATAGAAGTCGTGGTCTTTTATTTGAACAAACTTTGTACCCCTTCATTTCAGCTTACTATAGAACCAGTTTCAGTTCTCTTGGGTTCTTGGTTATTGCAAAGAAGTGGTTTCAAGATGTTACACAATTTGACTCCTATTGCCTTATAATAAGCAGTCTGCGACTTCACAGCCAGACTAGTGCCAGTTGTAATGAACTTATCCGATTGGACTAGTGGCTCCCCATTCAAATAATATCGTTATATGCTACATTTACAAGTGCGGTGGTCAATTGCATTTTTCAACACATTTTGAGTACATTCTTAAAGCGATTATTTCAATTGGGATGCAACATTTTGTGAGAATTTGTTTTCGGAAAAGCATCCAGACTGCAATTTGGGTAAAAAATTATAAACTGATCAAGACTGAATTTCAAGTGCTGAAGCAAACGGCTGGACACTTAATTTGGACTAGTGATTAAAAAGTCAGCCTAGTAAAATTTTGAGGTTTACTAGTCCAAATGACTAGCAGCGAAAATAATTAGCATCACAGACTGTTAATAAGGTCAAATAAAGTCACATGTAAATGGTAAAGCATTTGTGCCCAGACCCCAGTTTAAATTATGACATGGGAGATCCATGATCAATTCCTGGACAGGGCACTACCATACTGTATTCGCTGTAATTAGTGCCCCTCCCCCTGTGAGCACCCCTCGAGCTCTCTAGAGTTTGAATTTGTATAAGCGCTCACATCCCATGGATTTAATGATGTTTTACAACATGTTGTCCCTCAGCATTGTATCCCATATTACATGAAACTGCAAGTCTTTTACATGGGAATCATGACATGATCATTTGTCTCAAAGGATAAAAGATATATATATATGTATATATATATACATAAAAAGAAAACACAACTATAAAACAGGGGTTTGAATTCTGAAGACCGGCATGAGCCGAGAAAGCGCTAGGGAGGAAAAAAACTGTTTTATAGTTGTGTGTTTTTTTATGTATATGGAAACCATCACATGGACACGGTTCTTTTTTACTTATATATATATATATATATATACAAGTTTACTGTAACAAATTAATGTACCATGAGTACAGAAACATGTACGAGAGATGGAAGAAAGGCGATTTGAATAACCCACCATCTGATGATGGTTGGCTAAAAATATGGCTGATTTTTTTCAACCATAAATTTACATTTTGGATCATTAATAAGCGCCCTCTTTGTTTCATTTAAGTGCCCTAGGCACTAATTACAGTAAATATGGTATATGTCATATAGAAAGTTCAATCTCACCTGAACACTTGTCACTCAGTAGAGCAGTTTTGGATGTCTCTTCTACTGCTTTCTTTTGTAGAGATCCGAACCTATAACAGATAGAATCAATACTGTAGATATTTTCACCCATCACCATCCAGTCATCATACAAATATGAATATTTGATACATGTATGCAAAATCTGAAGAAATATTTTGTTTTACTCTTTTCATTACTATAGTCTAGCAGAATCACTGATTATACTCATACATGTACGAGGTTTTTTTTTGATGGAATATGTTGACTCGAAGAGAAGAATAAATGAAATCAAGCTAAAGACAACAATGTTGAGAATGCTTTACCGCAGTTTTTCAGGTAACAAATTATGAACTATTTTCTCCCTAACCAAAATCAAACTTCCAGAAAGCATCAGTCATGCATTTAAGCTGTAAGCAGAAACATATCAAATTAAAATTCTTTGATCTTATTGATGGTTTATTACCAGATAATATTTTATAAAAGGATAGATATACATGTAACTGTAACACTGTAACATAATTTTAATTGTGATAATACATTTGTAACTGATAAATGGAAGATTCCTTTATTTACTAACGCTTTTTCAAATGCTGCCTTTTCCCTCTGCAGTTGTTTTTTCAGTACTTCTACTTCGCCCCAGGCAAACTCCAACTTGTCCTCGACTTCATGCAGTTGTCCCTGAGTCTGGATGTGGCGTAGCTTCTCTTGCTGTAATCAGACAATTAAATAGTAATCTGTGAATATAGAAAAAGAATATCTGTGTATTCTATCAACTTTCGTCTCCTTTCTTTTTTTCTTTTTTTTTTTAACTTGCTTTTATATATTCAAAACCAAAATTGTGCAATGCATTTGTATATTTGAAAATTGCTTGGCCTCATCCTTTGTACACCCAGGAATAACTTTAATACTTTGTTAAACTGAAAGTATTTAAAAGTGATTGTTGGCTAAACATTCTACATAAAGATTCCAACATCTTATCCTTTGAATATACTTTTATCTCAAAGTTTTACAATGAACCACAGTTCCACTTATTAGTCTTAATCCATCCATGTAATATTGATGTATTTTAAATTGCCACATATGGTAGTTTGACAATAAAAAAGAAACTATTTTTTTTTTGCAATGAGATTCAGTTGAAAACTAGAATTATGTCTGTTAGACATTAAGTGTTCGCTATATACTTCCTAGCCTAATTTCCGCTATGTAATCATCCTCTACAACAGGTGTACGTAGCACTTTCGCTCATTATCCTTGGGACTATTGCAAGGAGATGGTTTATGCCCTTGGTGCATTGAAATAAATACTTTCCTTTACTTCATCAGAACTTTAAATGTGAAATTACTTTGAAGTTCCCTGTTACATAAAAGTGTGTTTATTATCATATTGATATTGATACGATACACTTGTTTCGCTGTTCAAAATAGTCATCCCCTAGAACACCGTGGAGTCTCTGTGCATGTGGTGACTTACCTGTGTCATGCTTGAACGCCTCTCTGGGGTACATAGATCTAGAGCTCAGACTGATATTTTATAATGTGTTTTTATTCTGTTTCTCTTACGGAAAGCTATGTAATTTTATAATTATTAATAAGAACTGCAGCAAATGCGGTAAATGGTCACAGGGTTTAGTAAGCGATAGCGCAACGTACACCTAGGACATAGGATGATGTGAAATAAATTAAATATGTGGCTGGTACTAAAAGTTATCCGTTTCGTCACTTTCTTTTATTGACTATATAAACCTGAATTGCATTGTATTGTTCCGGAAGTTTCCAAAGTCGATCAGATGCTTAAAATATCGTGACCAATGCAAGAGTTTGTATGATACGCCGCTTATACACAAAACAAATGTGTTTAGCACTGTGTAATGTCATTGTTGTAAATTTATAGTAGATTATCGCTGTCAAGTATATCTTAATATATGTTTGTGAATGTTTGGTGTCACTAATCATGGCGAAATCTATTAAACGCTATAAGACACTGACTTCCAGTATGGCGTGCACAGTTGGATCTGCGCAAAACGGATTACACAGACTCTACACACAAACAAGAGATCCCAGAGGGATCTTGGCGCCCACCAAAGAATGATCTACGTCTGACAATAGAAAGAAGGATCTTTTCTCTGCTTTCAAACTTTTACTACATATTACTACATATGAAATTTGAGAAAGATCTTTTCAGTACTTTCTGAGATATATAACACTAACAAACTTCAATTGTCAAAAACCTGTTGGCCATCTTGTTGACCGATCGGTCCCAAAATGCAATATGCAGGTCCTAGGAGAACCTGCATATAAAATTTGAGACAGATCACTTTAGTACTTTCTGAGAAATAGCGTTAACAAACTTCAATTATCAAAATTCAAAATGGTGGCCTGTCGGCCATCTTGTTGACCGATTCCGTCCCAAAAGAACATGCATAACTAGGGTCCTAGGGAACCTGCATATGAAATTTGAAACATATCCCTTTAGTATTTTCTGAGAAATAGCGGTAACAAACTTACACTATCAAAATCCAAGATGGCAGCCTGGCGGCCATCTTGTTGACCGATCCGTCCCAAAATGCAATATGCACAACTAGGGCCCTAGGGGAATCTACATGTGAAATTTGAGAGAGATCCCTTCAGTACTTTCTGAGAAATAGCGGTAACAAACTTTAAATATCAAAATCAAAGATGGCGGCCTGGCGGCCATCTTTGTGATCGTTCGGTCCTAAAATGCAATATGCACAACTAGGGCCCTAGGGGAACCTACATGTGAAATTTGAGAGAGATCCCTTCGGCCCTTTCTGAGAAATAGCGGTAACAAGAAATGTTAACGGACGGAAGGACGGACGGACGGAAGGACGGATGGACGGAAGGATGGACGACGGACCACGGACAAAAAACAATTTGAATAGCCCACCATCTGATGATGGTGGGCTAAAAAAGAAAATAATAGTACGAGTACTCTCGCACTAAAAAAGTAAACAAATTAACACGAAGAACATATATTAAAGGTATTACCTATACATTGTTTGAAGACAAATACAAATATAGATGGTTTCCGATATATTTCTGTTTTTAGGAATGAGGGGTATTTGACAAATAGCAGTTCAAGCTATCAAGGATTTTGTTACATAGATCATATATACCGGGATACAGGAACGGTCTGGACTACGCTATCAGTCGATTAAGTGGGGTATTTGAGGAAAGCGAGTATGAGCGAGAGGGGTTACACTGTTTTGATATAATATTTAAAATTGAATGATATCCTTTACATTTCAAACATCTGACACAAAGACAAAAGCTTTCATATGAATTTTAAATGTCATCATGCAAGTATGTTGATTTTGACATTGAAGAAAACCTTTGATATTGAATTTGTCAGAAATGAGAAAAAGTATACCTCGAGTTCATTTTGGAGAGCTTCATACTTTTCTCTTGGAATATAGTCTTCATGTAAAGTTTTCTGAAATTGAAAAATAAAACGTTTCAAAGTATTCCAACTATTTTCTACTATTGTTTGTATAAGTAAATTACATTTATAGTAGTAATACACAAAGAACTGTGCACAGTTGTTAGTTTTCATATAACAAATTATGTAAACTTTATACTGCATATTTAAGAAATCAGTATAGAAGGATAAAGGTTTTACTGTAAACAATGATACATGTACACAAATATGTCAATATCAAATGAGTTTAATAATAAAGTACTGTAATGTATCTTCTAGAATTTACAACAATACATGCATCAGGTATATACTAAGTCTTCATCACTTTGTATATTTACACAAGAGATCCCAGAGGGATCTTGGCGCCCACCAAAGAATGATCTACGTCTGACAATGGAAAGAGGGATCTTTTCTCTGCTTTTCAAACTTTTACTTCATATTACTATATATGAAATTTGAGCAAGATCCTTTGAATACTTTCTGAGATATATAACACTAACAAACTTCAATTATCAAAAACAAAGATGGCGGCCTGTTCATCGATCAGTCCCAAAATGCAATATGCACAACTAGGGCCCTAGGGGAACCTTACATACAAAATTTGAGAAGTTCCCTTCAGCCCTTTCTAAGAAATAGCAGACGGAAGGACGGATGGATAAGGACGGACAACGGACAACGGACGAAAAGCGATTTGAATAGCTCACCATCTGATGATGGTGGGCTAAAAATGTAAGAAATTTCTTTTTTACAAGCTTTCAGTTGGTTTATACACAAAAGGTATATTATCAAGATCTAACACTTTACAAGAACTAATTCTTTATATATCATAATTGCACTAGTAATAATTAAGTTTTGTAAACCAATAAAAATGTGATGCTACAGAATTCTATATTTTCACACTAGTAAATGCACTTGTATAACAACATCAGTACTGTATACCGACTTAGTAATAAGACAGACTAGAGTGAATTAGGATATATGATACCTCAAGTTGTTTGAGCTCGGAATCATACACATCTCTCGGCAGGAAGCTTTCCCTCATTGTAGTTTCTTGTAGTGTTATCTGTAATTTGGAAAAATAGATACAAAGATTAAAGACATTTTGTTTATAAATGTAAAATGCAATGTCATTGTTCCAAAGTAAGATTTTTAAACAATTATCTGGTTAATTCTTATAGATTTGAGCAAATCCCTTATAACCAATAATTTTTACATGGAACTATCAATTGATATAACTTTATACATTATTACTCAAAAGCAGACAAACTTCTTCTTCCTTAGCAAGTGCATACATTTACTACTGTTAGAGTTAAGTTTATAAATGAAATGGTGCAACTTCATTGTCACAGATGTCTTAAAAGTCACAATTTTTAATTTGTTTCCTATTAAAAATAATGGTAAACTCGTTCATCTAGACCATGTGGCATTTGCACTGAATGTCAGCTAATGACTTTAAACTGTGTAGTCAATGCAATAAGGAGCACATGTACAGACAGTTGTTATCTTACAACGAAGCGAGACAATGAAAATCAATATATACATATATATATATACATATAGTTCATGAACAATGATATATATAGTCTTAAATCTGGTGTAACTTGTAAGGTAATCTGAAAATGATAACGCCCTTTTTTGATAAAATGTTTAAAAAAAATTGCTTTCAATTCACAGAATCCTGTATTTGGCATATTGGGCACAACCCTGCATATGGGTATCAGTAGACAGTTACCCATTTGAGTTATCAAAAAGTTACCTAAGTGTAGGATTCTGTGAAAGAACAAGAGGCCCAGAGGGCCTGTATCGCTCACCTGGTTTGTAATGTCAAGTCATGTTCTGAATACAGGTTCATTGTTTCTTATCTGAAGGAATTTGAATATTTACCTCTTATTTCCCTATTGGGCCCTGCTTCTCCTGCCCCAGGGGGTCAGAGCCAAAATTTATATACAAGTTCTGTTCCCCTTCCCCCAAGGATGTTTGTGGCAAAATTTGGCTACAATCAATGCAGAATTTTAGGACAAGTAGCGATTTATAGGATTTACCTCTATTTCCCCTATTGGACCCCGCCCCTCCTGTCTGGGTGGGTGGTGGGGGGGGGGGGGGGAGCCAAAATTTAATACAAGTTCTCTTTTCCTTCCCCCAAGGATGTTTGTGGCCAAATCTGGTTACAATACATGCGGAACTCTAGGAAAAGTAGGCTGTGGATTGTCTAACATGTGGCGATCCGATCCGATCCACGATTCAGGGTTGACGATTCACAGATCGGACCACGAATCACCAGTTAGATACAAGCAAAAGATTCAATTGCAGTAAAACTGTTTTTATTGATAAATCAATAATGGTCTTATATATTGATAAATGTTTGATTGATAATAAAACCAATTTTAGCAGTTTTACATTCCTTATACATTAAGCAATAGAGTTACGGGTGAAGTACAGGTAGGATTCAGTCACTGTAACTGTAAAAAAATCAAATCATTTGAATTTTGAAATAAACGTCATCTCAAAAATACTACTGCACATCAATTACGGCATGAATCAAAGTCAAACCATCTGTGAACAGGTACACTGTAATTACATTATAATGGTAAGTCATAAAACACCATATCAAAACATTTCATTGTTACTTTTATTTTGGTCAAATACAGAAAAACATTGAAATTAAGAAAACAAAAATTAAAATCCTATAAGAGTAGTTACAATTTACTTTGGTTCTAGGACTATAGTTTTTATTTCTAATCAGGTGATTTATGATTTTGACTCATAATTAGCCTAACTTTCGTTTTTGACATGGGGTTCACATCTTACAGTACTCATTTGCCTAATATAATATATTCGTGTTTTTACATATTTTCCGACCCGTAATGAAAACGAAATCGATAATAATCTTTTACATCTCTAGAAGTCAATAATTATGTTTTATCATTATTATTTTATGAAGAATTCACAACATTGCATCGAAGCGTGGGTACAAAAATAACATGTTGCTAGCTTTACATTACGCAGCTCATGTGTACTTCCGGTCTACTTCAAAGTGAAAACATCAATGATATTCAGACTTTAGTGTACATTCCTTCACATTTTTGAGCTATGACAGCAATAAAGAAGGTACTATTTTTTTTGCTTTTGAAAGATCGCGATCCACAAATATCAGGAGTAACGAATATTCGTATCCGATCTTTCTCAATAATTCGTGAATACTCGAGTACTCGGATACTCGTTACAGCCCTAAGGAAAAGTAGTGATTTATAGGATTTACCTCTATTTCCCATATTGGGCTCCGCCCCTCCTGCCCCGGGGGGTCAAAGCCAAAATTTATACAAGTTCTGTTCCCCTTCCCCCAAGGATGTTTGTGGCCAAATTTGGTTACAATCTATGCAGAACTCTAAGACAAGTAGCGATTTATAGGATTTACCTCTATTTCCCATATTGGGCTCCGCCCCTCCTGCCCCGAGGGGTCAAAGCCAAAATTTATACAAGTTCTGTTCCCCTTCCCCCAAGGATGTTTGTGGCCAAATTTGGTTACAATCCATGTAGAATTCTAGGACAAAGTAGTGATTTATAGGATTTACCTCTATTTCCCATATTGGGTTCCGCCCCTCCTGCCCCGGGGGGTCAAAGCCAAAATTTATACAAGTTCTGTTCCCCTTCCCCCAAGGATGTTTGTGGCCAAATTTGGTTACAATCCATGTAGAACTCTAGGACAAAGTAGTGATTTTTAGGATTTACCTCTATTTCCCATTTTGGGCCCCGTCCCTCCTGCCCCGGGGGGGTCAGAGCCAAAATTTATACAAGTTCTGTTCCCCTTCCCCCAAGGATGTTTGTGCCCAAATTTGGTTACAATCTATGCAGAACTCTAAGACAAGTAGCGATTTATAGGATTTACCTCTATTTCCCCTATTGGACCCCGCCCCTCCTGCCCCCCGGGAGGGGGGGGGGGGGGTCAGAGCCAAAATTATTAAATAAAACTCTGTGTATTCTATACACACTCCACTCTGTGTATTCTACCAATCAGAAGGCAGTCTTCCCATGACTACTGATTAGTCCAAAGGATTATTATTCAATGAATAAGGAATTTATGAATGGAAGTTTATGAATGAAATGGTTCAAGAGGTCACCACTAGATGTCATTGTAGGGCAAGTCCTACTAATCAACAGTTAGCCGGATAGCAATAATACAAACGCTATACGCGTTGTATTAAAAAGGTGGGCAATACGCCGATGCCCAACATGTTTTGGTAACTGTTACATGTTCAAATGCTATTCTCATACTGTTATAAATATATGACAAAAAAACCTAAAACTAGTAAGTTAAAACTAAACAAGAGGCCCAGAGGGCCTGTATCGCTCACCTGGTTTGTAAGTAATGTTCTGAATATAAGTTCATTGTTTCTTTTCTGAAGAAATTTGGATATTTACCTCTAATTCCCCTATTGGGCCCCACTCTTTCTCCTCCAGGGGGGTCAAAGCCAAAATTTATACGAATTCTGTTAACCCCAAGGATGTATCTGGCCAAATTTGGTTACAATCCATGCAGAACTCTAAGACAAGTAGAATTTTTAGGATTTACCTCTATTTCCCCTATTGGGACCCCGCCCTTCCTGCCCCCGGGGGGGTCAATGCCAAAATTTATACAAGTTCTGTTCCCCTTCCCCCAAGGATGTTTCTGGCCAAATTTGGTTACAATCCATGCAGAACTCTAGGACAAGTAGCGATTTATAGGATTTACCTCTATTTCCCCTATTGGGCCCCATCCCTCCTGCCCCAAGGGGGTCAGAGCCAAAATTTATACAAGTTCTGTTCCCCTTCCCCCAAGGATGTTTGTGGCCAAATTTGGTTACAATCCATGCAGAACTCTAGGACAAGTAGCGATTTATAGGATTTACCTCTATTTCCCCAATTGGGCCCCATACCTCCTGCCCATGGGGGGGGTCAGAGCCAAAATTTATACAAGTTCTGTTCCCCTTCCCCCAAGGATGTTTCTGGCCAAATTTGGTTACAATCCATGCAGAACTCTATGACTAGTAGCGATTTAAAGGAAATGTTGACGGACGGACGGACGGACGGACGACGACAACGGACGGACGGACGACGGACGCCGCGCCATGACATAAGCTCACCGGCCCTTCGGGCCAGGTGAGCTAAAAATATCAAGCAAACAGTAAATGTTATTAAAGATTAGATGCATTAGGCTAATTAACTGCTGTACCACATGTGCACAGTGACAGGCTGTAACAGGTTCTCATAGCTGTTGTTTAAAATTTTGAGTTAAACATTTTCCCCATTTTGGTGTAAATAAGTGCTTACGTCTTGCTGAAGTTTGTTGATCGTCACATCTTGTAAAAAGATCACGTCTCTCATCTGATTTCGGACGAGAACGTCCGTAGGAACAGAGTCATTCTCAGGGCTACTGCCCGCATCTCTCTCCGCCATCGTTTAAAAATGAAGTTCCGAGTATTGTGTTGACAATGTCAAGGTCAACTCCATAATAGCAACATTAAGCCCAAGATCGAAGTGTTCCGAAAGGATTGCAGAACATAAAAGATTTACGCAATAGGTCCTACCTTTCAAAAGTCAAAATGACAAGCACAGGGAAATGGACCGATGGAGTGGAAGGTATTCTTTTGGACATAACTGGAGTCTTATACGAAAGTGGAGAGTCAGAAGCTATAACGGGATCAGTAGAGGCCGTAAAGAGGCAAGTTTTAGACTTGGTTGGACTGAGTACAAAAGTTATGTAGTATAACGTTCTACTTTCACTTTCACCACCGTCAGCTAACTAACTGTCAACTTAGGAGGTTCAGTTAGAATTACATTTTAATTATACCTGATGGGCTTTGTACAAATTGTATGACATCTTAAACATCTGATTGACAGTTGACGGCTACTTGACAGATGTTGCCCCCAAACATAGTGCTAGAGGAAACTCAAAAAAACTTTACCCCCCAACATTCAACATCAACACTGAGGAAAAACTATTTTACTGTGCGAACTGTCAGAATTTGGAACTCTCTTCCAGAATCTGTTATATCATCATCTAATATAAACTGTTTTTAAAAATAATTTAGACAAATTCTGGGAAAACCAAGACCTACTCTATAATTATAGAGCAGAGTTGTCATTATAACTGTGTTAACAATATAAACATGAACACCTTGAAATTATCAACATGGAAATCGAAACATTTCTTAAAAACTTAACTAACGAAACTTTATAGAATATTACCTGCAATGCTACATGTACATTATATACTGTATCATGTATGTATTTATTGTATGATTATGAGTCCAGTGTAGAGGACCTCAATCCTGTACTGGAAAATAAACTTAACTTAAAACTTAACTTAACTTGACACTAAAATATACATGTACAATGTCATACAATTTGTACAAAGCTTACACCTTGGAGTACACTTCGTTTAAACTTAAGTTGTAGTGCACTACTTTCAAACAGCATGCAGGTAAACTAATAGTGAACTACGTCTAGTCATACATGTAATGGGCCGTGTCATTGCACATATGCACTTGAGTTAGTTACATGTTGACATGTATCTTGTCTCAGCAGTCTTATAATTAACATCATTACATGTAGCTATTCAGACTCATTTAAGGACTATATTGGGCTTGATTATGTCAGTTGTACACAGATGTAAGCAGAATACATGAAATGAGACATTTAACTTCAGAATTCCAACTATTAACTCACCATATCTCTGAAATCAAGTCAAGAATGTAATGATGTTGTCAAAAATGAATATATACTCTAATTTACATGTAGTTTTAAACTTAATTAAAATCAAATTCCAGAAATGTACAAATTCTAAGACACCACTATATGTTATGGTCTAAAATGTTGATAATTTTTTTTTATCAAAATGCACTAGCTTGTTCATTCATTTGAAAATGTGCAAACATGTAATTTTATGTAAACTGTTTATGTATTTTTTTTCAAAATGAAGATTTTTCATACACATTGTAACATTGTTCTGTATCCTGATTTTTGTGTGTTAATATTTATTACTTTACATCAAGGATGGATGTCTTGCATATAAAATAAACCTAGCTTGATGCATGTTCGTGAATATTTTTTTTAAATTGACATGTGAATGCATTTTCAAACATATGCTTCTTAAGACATCATCATGGCCACTTGATCATGGGCTCCCTTACTTAAACCCAAACCTACAGATATATGTTTTGTATACATCCCTGTTTCGCCACACTGAAACACTAATTCTGCCCTCTGTTTATACATATAACTAACATTGATCCCCGCCCAGGTATGTAGAGGTGTTGTTTATACATATACAGGTATACATATGTATTGACATGTGAATGCATTTTCAAACATATGCTTCTTAAGACATCATCATGGCCACTTGATCATGGGCTCCCTTACTTAAACCCAAACCTACATATATATGTTTTGTATACATCCCTGTTTCGCCACACTGAAACACTAATTCTGCCCTCTGTTTATACATATAACTAACATTGATCCCCGCCCAGGTATGTAGAGGTGTTGTTTTACAATTACATATGTATTGACATGTGAATGCATTTTCAAACATATGCTTCTTAAGACATCATCATGGCCACTTATCATGGCTCCCTTACTTGCACATATACGTATATATGTTTTGTATCCATCCTTAAGTTTACAACTTATTGGAATTGTGCAAAATACGCACATATATATACAATCACATAGTAATTAGTACAATATCATAGACAAGTTACAAATGTACTATACATTGAAATCAAAATGTGTATTATATAAAGGCTACATAAATTACAGGTTAAGTATACAACATTAAAATAACTGTACTGAAATTATTGGAGGCGGGATCGTATTTTCATGGCCTCAAATATAAATTTTGCTAATTTACGTATATCACTTATATTTTCGCAACATAATAATTGTATCAACTTGTACATAGATGGTTTACGCCAATAAAAAGGTTTTACATATTTCTTTCTTAAATCATGATAATTAATACATATTAAAATAAAATGATATTCGTCTTCCACATCTAAATTGCTAAACCAGGGCACAATCTTTGTTCTCTAGCATGTATATAGACATATATATGTAGAGGTGTTGTTGTTTATACATATACATGTAACTAACATCCCCGCCTAGGTATGCACAGGTGTTGTTTATACATATACATATAACTAACATCCCCGCCCAGGTATGTACAGGTGTTGTTTTACATATACATGTACAACATACAGGTAGGGGTTTGTTATATACTAACATCCCCGCACAGGTATGTAGAGGTGTTGTTTATACATATACATGTAACTAACATCCCCGCCCAGGTATGTACAGGTGTAGTAAAGGATATAAAGGTACATTCAGATGCCATATAGTTTGCTATTGAATATCTATTTATAAGTTCTAAATTAATTCTTATTGAATGAGACAACCTATATATATATATATATATGGCAATTATAGTTTAACTCTAAATATATATCATAACATATCCTGCTTTAAAGGGGAAAAAAGCACAAAATACAAATGTAGGATATGATATACCCCGGTAAAAAGATTTACCATATTTTATAGTTATCATAGAACTGAACTCTAACTGATCTGCATGGTTATTATAACTGATGAAATTTTCTGTATTCAAACTACATTTCAAAGAAAGACTACCATAATAGCATTAGGTCAAAATTAGGTGACAAACATATTTTATACATGAAATCTAGAAAAGTAATCTACTTTTGAAAAGGCTTCAAACGTTTGAAGATATATATATATTTATGATATATGTAATAGATCAACATTGAAAAGACAGAATTAAATTGTATAACATCAAACATTTGCTAAATAAAGTTATTAAATAAAACTTTACTTAATGAAATTAGTCTCATATAATGAACAAAAAGAACTGTTTGGAATAACGTCACTGTGCACACACTTGTGACCCTATTATATATACATGTATATTACTGTCATCAAAGATGGATGCCGGCGAAATCGGTAGTTTCGATTTTTGGCTGATTTTGATGGTTTAAGATGCACACAATCATGTACCTGTACCATACCGTATTTGACCCAATAAGCGTCCAGGGCCCTTAAGAAATTGATAAAAATGAAAAGGTGCTAATAAGTCGAAATTATTGCAAATCTATACTGTTTTATGTAATTTTGGTCCTTATTTATGCATGGGAAAATGAAATTGAGGCCTCAAAAAGGGGGAGAGGCGCTTATAGGGACATGGGCGCTTATTGGGACGAATACGTAATTATATTTTGTTTAGGTTCTCATTTACCATGAATCTTAGAATCAGGAAATTTTACTCAAAACCTTCATATTGGTAAAAGGTTGCCATTGATTAAGTTTTTTTTTTTTTTTTTTAATTTCCTAACCTTCATGTTATATATTTTATGTGATTCGTAAATATCCATGAAATGCAGTCGGTTTGATCCCAGGTAGCAAATGAGTGATTTAATTATTACCATTATAACACAATTCAAGTAACGTATGTCATCTGGAGTGGACATGGAGAATCCTGCCTTTCTCACAAATAAAAATGAAATGTTCATTGCCAGAAGTGAGCTGATGTCAAGGGTATTATGCCGTTGACATTTAAAAAAAACTTTCTTATATGAATCTAGCTAAGAGTAATGTATATTGTTTGTTTTATAGACTGAAGGAGGCTGGACTACCAGTTCGGTTCTGTACCAATGAGACAACTACTACGAGGCAGGTGTTAGTAGACAAGTTGAACCGTTTTGGGTTTGATATCAAATCAGAGGAAGTATTTGCACCCATCCCAGCCATGTGTCAAGTCCTCAAAGAAAGAAATCTACGTCCACATCTACTTATTAGTCGAAGCAAGTATTACCTAGTAATATATTGATGCGATATTTCCCTACTTCGGAAGTGTCATAACAAAATCATGACCTTAGGGGTCAATTAAAAATGAATCTCCCAGATAGATTCATGAATTGGCCCTTGGATTGAGATTTTCTAACACTCTAGGTTTATAATTATGAAAGTCCAACAAGAGATTTTTTCTCAGAAAGTACTAAAGGGATCTGTCTCAAATTTCATGTACAGGTTCCCCTAGGGGTTTAATTTGCATTTTGGGACTGATCGGTCAACAAGATGACCGACAGGCAACCATCTTGGATTTTAATCATTGAAGTTTGTTACCGCTATTTCCCAGAAAGTGCTAAAGGATTCTTCTCAAATTCGCATATGGGTTCCCCTAGGGCCCTAGTTGTGCATATTGCAATTGGGACCGATAGGTCAACAAAATAGCTGACCGGCCGCCATCTTGAATTTTGATAGTTACCGCTATTTCTCGGAAATTACTGAAGGGGTCTCTCTTAAATTATATACGTAGGTTCCCCTTTGGGCCTAGTTGTGCATAATGCTTTTTAGGACTGATCGATCTGCAAGTTGAGCTACCAGCTGCCATCTTGGATTTTTTTGTTGAAGTTCATTACCGTTATTCTCAGAAAATACTGAAGCGATCTGTCTCAAATTTTCAATGTAATATGTTTGAAAAAGATTGAAAAGCAGAGAAAAGATCCATCTTTCCAATGTCAGACATAGGTCATTCTGTGTTGGGCACCAAGATTCCTCTGGGATCTCTTGTTTTGGTTGGATGCAATATCCAAGATGGCCACCACAGCCATCATCTTGAAAACACATTTCAAAGTTCTTCTCAAGGTCTAGCTATCAGTGCGCTTTGGCTGAAACTTACCTGAAATGATCCTGACATGGTGACATGGACCTGACAAAGTGTTGCTATTTTTTTTTTCAATCCAAAATCCAAGATGGCTTTTACAGACACCATCTTGAAAACACATTTTGAACTTCTTCTTAGGGTTACTGGTGTAATTTGACTGAATCTTCCCAGAAATGATCATGGCATGGTCCTGACAAAGTGTTGTTACGTCTCGGTTGATCACAAATCGCAGATGGCCACCATGACACCATATCTAATTAATTTCCCATAGGACTGTTGCCAGTGTACGTAGTAGATGACCATTAAGGCCCTTGGGCCTCTTGTTACGTCATATGATTCTTACAGTTGATATTTTATTGTTATTGACAGATGCCTCAGCTGACTTCAGTGGCGTGCCAACAGACAATTCTAACTGTGTGGTACTAGGGGATGCCGTAGACGAGTTCTCCTATGCAAACTTAAACAAAGCTTTCCAGATATTGATCTCTTTAGACAAACCCATCCTCTTCTCTTTAGGCAAAGGGTATGATCATGATCTTCGTAATGCAGCTGTTGATTTTTTCAAGCTTATTGATATATTCCAGTTTATAATTGATAAGTTCATGATTCCATGATAAGATGTCAATTGAATGTCTCTTCAAAAACACTTACCTTGATCATCAAACCTTCAAAATGATGATTTTTTGACAAAATGAAAGCATTTATTGAGTAGATATTATTATTTTCATGTAACAAAGGTACACCTATAATGAATTAATTTATATTTATACACATATATCAGACCAGTTTCTATTTGTTGGACAGGAGATACTACAAAGATGGAAAGGACTTGGCCTTAGATGTTGGATCATTCTGTCGTGCATTAGAGGTAATTATGGATGGATAAAATAAAATAAAAGTGAATTTTTTTATCAAACAAGACATTACCATATTTTATCTCAATTTGACTCCACCAAGAGAAGCATCCTCGATACTCCAGGGGTTCTGATCACTTATGATCTTTACACCCCTGGACCATCTCATAGTAAAATTAGAGGCAACAGAACAGGTAATTTAGCCGTCTGATGTACATTGAAAGAGACATATAACGGTACACTGTGGTTGACTGTGTGACTTTGATGTTAGACGTCGCTCTCTCTGTAGTCTTCAAAGGAAACCTTTGCTAACCTGTGATTGGTTCAGATGTTTTCCGCTGAGCTGCCTTCAATTTTTACTTTGAGTTAGTCCAGGGGTGTAGAGATCATAAGTGATCGAAACCCCTTGAGTATCGAGGATGCCAGAGAATAAATAAAGGTCAAAAGTGGTGATGATGGTGGGATGTGTGTTGTTTTATTTGCAGGCAATCTGCCTGATAAGTAACATAATGCGTGGTAGTTCTATTATGTCACCATCTTTGATTTGAATCTCTTTGATTGTAACAGTTGTAATATTTGTCAGTCAGATGTTACATACATGTAGTTGTCTTAATAAACACATTAATTCGTCCATCAGTATTTGTATAATCTATGTTTAGAAAAGCCATTGGCAATCTGATTAAAATCAGCTGTTTGATACTCCACTAACTTCGTGTTTGTAGCGGAGCACGAAGTTAGCGGAGTATCAAACAGCTGATTTTAATCAGATTGAGCTATTGGGGTCATGCTTTTCTCATCTTATTTTATTGTAAAATTACTGCACATGTTGATCCTAAACATCGTGCATATCGACATTCTACCACCCAGAAATTGGCAAAAGCCACTATGCACCAACCCATCGATGTATGTCATTGGCTCACATGCGGTCAGTCAGTGTGATGATTAGTGTACCGTTGTATTTGCTACGTTTCCATAGTATGCATGTACAACAACACAAAAACAAATTTACATTTCACGTAATTGTGTATTTCGTTATTGTAACGTGTAACCGAATACAATATATTTCTCTTTTTAGTAAAATTATTTAAAAAAAAAAAAAAAAGGAATGGAGAGGGTGAAAGCTAGAACATTCCTAATATTTGAATTAACTATACAGCGGCATATTTATTTAGAAATAGTACATATATCGATAAAAAAAGAAAATAAAGGATAATAGAAGCATTTCGTTACACCATACTACGTTTGTAAATTATCTCGTTATATCGTTTTGGACGGAATCGCTGAGGCTTCGCATATAGCTAGAGATTACTTCTCATATAGCTAGAGGTTATTTCTCTGATGGTGACAGCTGCTTCATAGTCAACGTTGCGAATATTTGCATTAAGCTCAGTTTCTGACAAAGTGAAGGAGCTATACCATTAAAATAAATATGTTAACTTATTACATTAAACATGGAATTTCTTGATTAAAACATCGCATTGTGAAAATAACGCTTTAGGTTTAGGTCAGTTTCTGACAAAGTTTGGTTGTGACGCAGCTCATTACATATTGCAATTGCGTAAAAATATACTAGCAATATCACAACGTGTGTTGTTAAATAAATCACATATGATTACGTATTTTTTGAGGGTAAACACTAAGTCTTACTGATTGCGTTATTGTATTATGTAGATTTGAACGTTTTTATGATATTTTTCATGATGATAGGTCATAAGGGAGGTTCTTGATATCCATAATACATACAAGTACTAGAATTATAAACTAGTCGTTACTTTAACAAAGTATTCTATAGCAGAACTAGAACTTTCCTTGTATTAAGACATTGTTTCACATGTTCAGCACAACAGTAAATCAACTAAAACAGGGTCTACATACGTTTGTGGATTATCGTATTACAGTAGACATAATGTCAGTCTCTCTTTAATCTTTGGCGCGTGCTGCACACATCTACGTCATATGCTCTCACGTGCATTGTTTATGGGTGGTATCATATTGATAATTCTCTGTATACTTTGATGACATAAACAATACACATACATTCCTGATGTAATGTCAGACTATAGCTATGTGATTGCACGCACATGCATGCCGAAGGATATTTACTGGAAGGCGAACTGTGTTAAGGAATAAATGAACTTAACTGGGCCCAGTTTAACGAACATTCCTTAACTTTAGGAGTTCCATAACTTAAAATTATCCTTAAGAAAGCACTACAGAAGGTATGGAAAGCTCCTTAACTTAACATTTTTTTTCTTAATTTCTGTAATGCTTTCCTATGTGGAATTTTAATTTAAGGAATTCCTGAAAGTTAAAGAATGCTACTGAAACTGAACTATGATTGACAGTTTCGGGAACATTCTACATGAAATTAATGTCATTTTACCACATATGACAGAGATTATCAATGACTCTCCATCAAATTAGTTAAAGGAAGCTGTTTTGTTCTCAATATTGTTGCTGTGGCTATTGATTACGCCATCATCATCTAGGTTTGTTTTTATTATTGTTGATTTTATTTCATATAAATTGTCCCATACTTATATCTGCCGTTAGAAAAGAATTATACTTTGCCTTCTTGAGAGATTTTTAATACCTTATATGCTTCAATTATACATGCATATCAATCTCACGGCCATATTTGTTGGTGAAAAAGTTGAGTGTGGATCTGTGATGTTTTACAGACATTTATATTTTATCAGCATGTTTGCAGAAACAAATCAGTGCATTTTCCTAAAACAAAGCAAACTCTATTTTTTTCCGACAATAATAGATTGGCAGCCTAGCTTCAGGAATATTAAAGGAGAATTGCGTTTTCCCCCATATTTTTTTGAAAGCATAAATCATTCAATGTTTCAGGAGGTGTGCTCAAAGCTTTGACATAGGTAAAACAAAAAGTAAATATATAGCTGTAAAAAAAACCAAAAGACTCTCAGGTAAGTTGAATAGCTACACAATTTAGCCTAATTGCTACAACAAAATATCACCATTGTTCATTGTGTGTAAGAAGTACAGATTAAGCGACATCAGTTGTTACAAATGAAGCACGCGCGCCATACAGCGACACAGTAATCCATTTATTGATTTTCGTGCCATATTTCAAAATTTGAAAAATCAGCAAAATCTCATTTAGCAAAAACATTAAGAAGAATTGCCCGCGGGAAATAAGATAGGAGATCTGTTCTATGGATGTTCATTTTTATCACATGATGATGGAGAACAGGACAGAAAATCCAGTCAGGATTGGAATCGTTACCAGAAACCCATATGTCTCGACTTTAATTTGTCCTGTGTTTAAATGTTTTTGTTTGACAAAACCAATCTATTGATTTTGTAATGCATTTTACATAAGCTGCCTATTATTAAATTTGAATTTGACACAGTTTACATATTTCTCTATTCGCCCACTTGAACATAAAAATACATATTTAGAAAATATTGCTGAAATAATTGCATAAACTTTGCTGAAAGCAATTCTCTAGTTTAAAACACTGAGTTAGAAACTGAAAAAAAACCAGCAAACAAACAAACAAAAATCAAATAAACAGACAATACAAAAAACGAAAAAAAAAAGCAAAAACACACATGCATGAAATTATAAATGAGAAAAATTGGCAATTAGTGTTTAATTTGGAATTTTGTTTCCTGGTGTATTATACAATTGCTCTTGAAAGGATTTTTTTTTTGTATTGAATAAGCCTAGTAAATAAATACGATAAATCAAGCGACGTTACGGTGTCACAAGGTTTCTCCACTGGTCGTTAACAATGATGACACGGCAGATCACAACACAGACATACACTGTATTGAAATTAAAAAGAAAAACTTAAAATTAAAAAAATGCAGAATCATGGCTCGAATTTCATCAAAGTAACCTATCAATATCTCTGTGAGGAGTCCCTTACTGGTACAGGAGAGGGTAACTGACATTTTGATGGGGTCACGGCATTAAACCCGTGGCAATGATTATCATCAATGTGAATAGAATCCATGTCTATAAAACATGCCGGTGTTGAGTAATTCACCCCCGGTTACAATGCCCGAGTGTTCCCCGGAAGACACGGGGATGAACTACTGGTGACACCGCCTCAGTGTCAAACACAGGTGTCGATTTTATTAGAAATTAAAACCGTAAATTAAGTAGGAGGTCGTTAAACCATCTTCGTATTACGACATTGAAATGAAACTGCGTGATTTATATTAAATTGTAATGGTGTTTCTTATCCTGCAAGATCTTATAATCGGTTTAGTAACAGTAGGAAACATATATATTTACAAAATGTGAAAATACTTCTAGTAATTGTAGCTGGACCTTTATGATTTTAAAATTTAATAATCTTGTTTCCAAAATGTCATCTAAAAACAAATTGTTCAAAGAATGTAATTAAAAAATCTTGAACACGATTTGCTTTGGACCACAGAAGAGTTTCAAACATGGATGCTTTCTTTGCTGGAATTGGGTACACACACTTTGTCTCAAGCTTCCTAATTAATCATTAACACAATAAAAGTTAAATGTATTATTTAGACATTTAGACGTTACAAGTATATTCATCTTTATAGTATAAAAAGTTAACTACAATATTCATCCTTGATACTTTAGGGCTTCTTATATATGTCATAGAACAACTTAAGGCAACAGAAGACACAGGTACTTTGGTCATTTGGTGTACATCAAAAGAATCGAGAAATGGTACTTTGTGGAGCTTTGAAGTTGACCGTTGCTCTCTCTTTCCCCCCTCCAATTCTCTATCTCTGTCTCTCTCTCCCCCTCTTTTTATCCCCCTTTTCTGTAATCCTCAAAGGAAATCTCTGCAGGAGCTGTGATTGGATTCAATGATATGATAATAAATAATTGCAATAATTAATTTTAAATCATTTATTGTATGAATAAGAAATTGGGAACCGAATAAGTTATTTGAAACCTAATAAGACTGGGAATCAAATAAGTTATGAAGTAACTTATCAAATTCATGAAGGTAAATGTTAAAGTAATTGTACAAGGATTAGATCTACGTACATTTCGGAAACAAAATTAGTCTTTGGTTAAAAGTTTTAGTTTACACATTTTGAAATACAAACTTGAGATTGACATACAATGACATACATGATTAATAAAAAATAACAAAAAGGTTGTTTACATTGCTATCACCATTTTATTTTGGTGAGATACTTTAGCGTAATTTTACTAGGGAACTCAACAATTGTTTCGCGAATGATTATAAACATACAATGTACTAAAGAGCAGTCCCTGATCACGAATTGATGTATACGTTGACAGTAACGAAGACGCAAACTATAGTACATTTATATACCCGAGAATAAACAGAAAATATTCCTTGTTTCTTGATGGTAACAGTTATATTTCATCAAGTAGGGTGGCAACTTTAATATTTCTTTACGATTGGTCAATATTGAGTGAAACTATGAAAAGTAATATTTTCACTCAGGTGGAAAACACCACATATGTTTTCATCATTAAACCTTAAATAATAACGATAATTTGATAATCATAAACAAAGAATTAAACAAGATAAAAAAAACCATTGTAGTTAAGAATGTTCATTTCAATGATTATATGTGGATTCTGTCTATAGAGGCTCCCGCTGTAGTCATACGACCTTGATCATGATGTAGCAGGCATATCATTCGGTCCTAAGATCTGCAGACGTCAGGAATCTCCTCCGTCCCGTATCACAGCCTACTTTGATTGAGAAGCTAATTATATCAATACATCACATTGTCTGCACAAACCTGCCTCCAATATGTTACTGAGATCAATAGCCTACATACAGCGGACACGTAATAACAATATCCAATATGAATGGAATGTAATATTATATTTGTAAACTGTATAAGGGTGATTTTCTTCCAATATTTGTATGTTTTAGATCAGGCAAATCGCATGTGGCTTAATAAGGTCTTAGGCAACTATATTTACTTCTATATAAAGTTTCATCATATATACAAATATTGTTTTATTGATATTTTGTGACTCACCAAACGCTACCTGCTGACACAGATCCTGACATGTGAAGCATCACTGACTCACCTGACGAGCTAAATCACCTTACCATCACCTGTATCGATATTGTCTTTGATCCTGCCTGATTGGTTCCGGACAAACGGGGTGGTATATGCCTTTTACACACGTCGCTGACTCTAAATACGACTAACCGAGCTCTACATGCAGAATTAATAAGTTTGATTGATTAAATTCATTAATGTTGTTGTCATTAATTTATTATACTGATATGATACCGGACAACATCTAAAGTGGCCATCAGCAATAAAAATAAAAGACTTGTGATTCCGTAGATAGACAACTGTATGAGGTGATATCATTTGTAAATGAAGTATGAAAAGGAACCACTATATCACACAAACGATCTGCAGACAATACAGACCAGAACATTACTTGTACGAATTTATTTGCCTTTCACACATTTTAGATGCTTTAGAAATATCATGTGTTTGAATCAATTTTAGAGATTTCGTAGAAGTATTGCTTTATTCTACTGGTCCAGGACAATACCACACGTTTTGCTACAAATCAAACATTTACATGACTATTAAAATGTGTAAATCCAGGAATATAACTACAATGTAACAACATATTCGTTTCTGATATGGGCACCTAGACTGGCATAGTATTTAATGCAAAAGAAGCTATTATGACAAAATATGGCCATTGATTACATACCTAACGTGTCAGAGGTAATCTAGCTCTTTGTACCAACCTATATATTTGGTGAAAAGGTAGAGGAAAAAAAGTCATCCCAAAAATCGATATGGAATCGAAAAAATACGTGAATCTTGTCGATAATGTAGACATCATCTAGACGGTGAGGAAAAGATATGTAACATGTAAATCATGTGTGGTTTGTTTGTTTCCGCGCAATGACCCACAAAGAAATGAATCTTGTCACCAGAGTAAAAATTTGTAAGGTGATGGGGATAAATAAATAGTAAACCGGATATTTCAGGTTCTTGATGTAATAAATTGTATGCTTATCATAATGACACTTTGCATCATATATGTGACTACATGGGAAAGACAGTGACATCATTCCTCACATCATGGAACAATAGATAAGAAACAATCAATACTTTAAAGTGGGGAGAAATTACAGGCATTATACTATCATGCTGTATTTGATAATAGGAGGGAATAACCCCGCAATGTCACTGGCGAGACCAATGTGTAGACCATGCGGGTTAAATATGCATTCAAACAAGATTTTTAGTGTGTTATTTTTTTGTTTTAAAACAAAAGAACATATAAAATATATCAGCTGTAAATGTTCAGTGGGCTCATTGGAAGATTTTTGCTGAATCAGCTTTATTATGTATGGATTTAGATAGTCATCAAATCAGACATGATGCTTAAACATAACAAATTTGTATGGTCTAACATAACACCTCTGAGCTTCTCACGAAAAGTGGCTATAACCTCATGAGTGATGATGGCGGGATTCTAACTAATTAGACAGGACACGTGATTAATAGACGCACGAGATCATTTACAGACTAATACATCACTGGACCTGGGGACAGCGACGTAGGTACTGACCAAATAGATGACCGCCTCCAAACAATCCATTGACCTTCAGAGTCTAATATTTCACGCCGTCATTGTAGGTGCTCCATGGGGGGTCAGAATCCGTAAATTGGCTAACGAGTGTACGGAGAGTGAGATTTCACAGCCCTATTTGTCTACATTTGTTACAAGTCATCTGTCTTCATTGAACTGTCCCGTACGCGACAGGGCCGTTTATTCTCCGTGGCAACACGAACTCTGAATACTAACTATATTTCCCCCCCGATTCGGGTCTTCCCTAATGGCCTAAATCGTTTAAAAAGGATTAAATATTATTTGAAATATGAGTTTTCACACAAATATTTACGAGGGAATGCTAGAAATATATGACTTATGCCATTAGAAAAAGTAAACACACAATTGTCGTTCTGTCTTCGTGAACTTTCGTGACCTTTGGTGACCTCCGGTGACATCCGTGACCTCGGGTAGCACCTGGCAATTAGATGCATTATTCCATTGCTGGGAGGTCATTTGTCATTTTAATATTGCTACATCAGTAGTACTTTGTAAATCATCTGCAATGCTCATGTTATTGAATCGAAATTGACTTTTGACATTTTATACTATTGTCATAAATATTTGACATTGATTTTATATTATTAACATATATGCAAGATGTTATCCTGGATAAACGATATTCTTTTGCCATTCAAAATGGGTTATACGCAATAATGGCCGAGAAAATTGTTGCTAAATTTTCAAAAGATAACTATTATTGAACCTTTGAGTATATACCTTTACCTTAGTCTTTCACTTGGTCTTTTACTACTGCTAACTTACTTTAGTTTTCTTTTTTTATCTTTTGTTGTGGTTTATATTGCTGATCAGCACAACGATTCTTCAGAACAATTTTTATTTTATTTTTTAAATTTATTTAGTATAATATATTTCAACTGTAATTTACGTGTATGTGTAATGGTACCTCCTCCTCCCTTTTCTTTCTTCTTCCTTCTTTAGTATGTCTGTCTGTCTGTCTGTCTGTCTGTCTGTATGTATGTATGTATGTGAGTGTGTGTGTGTGTGTGAGAGAGAGAAAGTGAGATCATGCATATATGTGCGTTATGGTTGACTTATATACGTTTTTATGGATATATCTATATGTGTAAATGTATATATGTTATGGTGCTATATATGTTCTGTTATGCTAAGTATTTGTGTGTTATGCAATGCCACTGCCATGATGTTTATGCATATGTATGTACACATATGTTTTGTATTATTATGTATCATGCAGGAGTGTATGTATGCATGTATGAAGGTACATACGTGCATATGTATATGTGTATGCTTGTGTACACATGTGTTGTTTAGAGTATGTTTGTATACATGTACCTATGCACGTATGTATGTATGTAAGTATGTATGTATGTCTGCATGCATGTATGTTTATTGTGTCATGTTAGTACACATACATGCATATTATACAGGGTAATGTTTTATATATGATGTAACATAACGTACAACTTGATGTTTTATGTATTGTGAATGAGTGCGTATGCAAGTGTTTGTGTGTTGGTGTCCATTTATATATACTGTGTAAAATGTTTGAAAATAAAAAATTCAAAACATTTTGATACTCAACGTACCGAACGTTAGCTTTGTATTCATATGCAAAAATCAGTACTTAAAGCCAATTTTACGACTGATGAAAATTGAATAATAATAATTTCAGGACATGTTAGTGGACTAGCTATATATATATAGTCAACAAGTGTTGACTCTCCTAAACCGATGAATATTATGTATCTGCTAGTACAATCACATATATGGTTTACTGTAGGGGTATTCAACTCGATAGAAGATTTTTGAACAAACAAAAATTGTCAGTCAGTAAATGGAACGATTGGTGAGTGAAATCATTAAGATTAGATAGCAATGCACATTACATTTACACCAGATGTAATGACTAATCCTACCACTGTCCGCAATGGTAACAATTGAAATGTAACTCGTTAAAATATTATTGACAGCTTATGCCTGGATTTACATGGTTTAATCGCATAGCTGCATATGGATAGATTTGTCTTAAACTATTATTAAGTTAAACATCTTCAGTTTTAATTTCGATTGCTAATAATAACATCTTTTGTGTGAATGAGATATGGAATACTGATTATATTCATAATGCTAAATACAAAAATATCTAGAATGATGTAGAAACAGATTAACAGAACTCATAATGCTAATGCAAAGCTGATAAAACGAAAAAAAGAACGGTAACATAAACTCTTGTGTAGTATGATGGATTGGAAATCTGGAAATCCGACAATGATGAAAGAGCTTAAATCTTAAATGGTGTTTCTCTTCCTCAGATAATTAACATGTTATACAAATTCAAATAAAAATATTTTCCAACATTGAAAACACATAGTCATATATTAACCAGGAATTCCTGTGACGGTGAAAGACTGAGGTCTTGTTTTAGCCAAAGAACAATCAAATGTCAGAAAGCAAAAATAAAGAAAAAATAAAATAAATAAAAACATATTTCACAATGTGCGAGTGTTCTAGAGAGATTATGCTATACTTAATTAAATTGAATGGTGTGGGAGACCGTAGTTCATGTTGTGTCTATTTGTAATAGTTGAACTCTTTTATATCTTACATCGATTATTACGGGAAAAAATGCTTATTAGCAATTCAATTTTGTTGCTGTTCTGTCAATAGAAAAGATAAATTTATAAATAAACTTGTCTGCAAGCTTGAAATATCGATTAGAAGTACTAAAACATAACTTAAAAGGAAATCATGTTTCCTAGTTTACACAATTAGATTGACCTGGCCCCGATTGATCAAAATCGAAAATTCACTTAAATAAAAACACATAAGTTGCATAAGGTGAAAAACTCCAGTTTTGGCATAAGTCTGTACTTTTTTTGTAAAGTTAATTCTTACTTTAATAAATCAAGACTAATACTATCTTCATATTCTTATTCAAAAAAGCGGATATGTACAATGTATTGTTTAGTGGCGACTCAGAATCCAGATCATAACTGTGAGATCTAGATGTCAATTGATTAAAGTTATAGTTATAACTCTTGAACTGGCCTTTTACTTGTATCTCGTAAGCAAGGTCAGAGGTCGACAACAAAGCATCCTTAGCCTTTCTCACCATTCAAGAAGTTACAAGTCACAAAAACTTATATTCCGTCCTATTTGGTCACGCAATGGGAGAGCCCATTGTGAATTATACTACCACGCCCGACCCGGCGAGTCAAAGGTTACATTGTATACAACCACTTCTGCTGAAAACGCGATTTTGATTTTATTGTTCGGATGGGATCACTATTAACTGAACTATGTTGTGGCGCGGAGGTATTTCCGGGTTCATGCTCCACCTATGCATGTAAATAGGCGTTGCCTCAGAAAATATTCGGACACATCTGAAAATATATCCATTTTTAAAAGTATCAATTGTTTAGAGAGAAATGATTTATGGGATGCAAATCATATAATTACTTACTGTAAGTATCAATTACATATGTCAAGAACAATACCTTTTTAAAACCTTAAAATCCGGTCTATGGGGAATATCGCTGTCCCATAGTATGTTTTATAATTCATTGAATATTAAAAATTAAGACAATTATGCGGGTGATTTTATGTAGGAGAACTTTTGAAATTACAAAATAAATTGTGAAAAAATGACGATTGTGAATTGTGTTTTTCCATCAAAATAAAAATTAAAAAAATGCATTTGTATAAAACGCCAAAGGTATTGAATTGTTACATCATTTATCATCGGTACTAGTAAAACGTTTTGTTTCGACCATTTTGAATTATGCTGTTTCCAACAAAAAATGTATTTTGTATAAAACGCCAACGGTAGCAACACGTTACATCATGGTAGGCAGCTGGTTTTACAGCCCAGACAAAGTTATTGTTTTACTAGTACCGGTGATAGATCACAGAGCTTATAATTCCGGCAAATGACGACTACAGGATGGCGGTTAAGACAGTTTGCCGACCACGTAACAATATGTCGCCTGAAGATTTTATACGGATTTAATCTTGGGATTTAACTTTTACCAGATGGAAAAAAAGACAAATCACTACTTTTTCTCAAAAAAGTATCAAGGCAATATTCTAAAGTACGGAATATTTTGTCATATAAATTGTGAAAATGAATTCCATTTGTTAAGTTGTTTCAATCATGAGCATGTGTAACTGTTCATCCAACAGTTGGTTCCAGGGGCAGATATGGTCAGATATTGTATCCTCAGCCTTGTCTGCAAACATGAATACAACATATACACATGACCACATCGATCAAACAACCCTTCTATGAAGCAAAGAAAAAGGACAAGATCATTTCATAAAATGCATGATATGGGTATTTTGTTTTCTTAATATAATAAACAACGATATATATGAAACCTTCCTTATTTGTTCATTTAATGAAATTGAGCAGCAAGGGAAATTATACCGTTCTTATTATCAAAGTGCTAAACAAAACAAAAATGTCAATTACTTTTTTTCATGTGATACTTTGTAATAAAATCTTAAAATAAAATATTTCCTGTTAATCTTTCATATTTATAATTCGTGTCAGTTCATATCTCAGCATGTTGATTATTTTTTGGTCTGTTAGGTCGATTGCGTGAATAAACCTCACAGACTTTAAGCTTATCAGACACGAATGACGGTACGATGGAAAACAAATCGATTTGACGGGTAAAACAACTACAAATATATATATATATTCAGCGTGAAGAGGAATTGATTTTTATTCTAAGGACAGTAAAGACCTTAGGCAAAGGAGGCTTACTGACGATTAAAAATGGCGTAACGAACATCAACAATGCACGCTAGGTTGCAAATTGTTTTGAGATCAGATAGCCCGGGATTAGTGCAGTATAATGACTGTCGTAGATATTGTGATTAACAGTCACCAAATATAAATATTGACAGCTCGCTAAAAGCTATCTCTTCATCCAATCTCAACTTTTAATTTTAGGTGAACTATACCGTCAGGTTTCAGATCAAACGTTTTAATTAAAGAGTGAGCGAGACCCAGACTAGGAAGGAAGATGTAGTCGATAAAGAGACAATGAGCGACCCGATTTGTCTAGATAAAAAATTCCATTCTTTAGGTTGTTATGATTGAACTGTTGAAGCAATAAGTAACTGGCATTACTTGTGTAGATTGTTGGTTAACAATGGATGAGACAGGTAAATTATACCAATTAGTCTACAAATCTACCTTCACCTCGCATTCACCTCCCCAAACACTTGTCGCCGGATCCTCGCCTCGCCCACTCTGACATGTTAGAAAGTTCACTTCATAGTTAGCATCTTTCTGGAGTGCTCATTTTTTGTTCCAGTGACGATAAAAGCTAATGCTACTATCACAATGTCACAACGCATCCTGTAAGATTGGCGCATGAAGATGATTTATAATGTACATGTATTTGAGACAGGACATGTAAGATACTTTTGTAATATAAACATATAATATGGGATCACAATCATGTCCTCCTAGGTAAACTGCCTATGCTCTACTTACAACAGTTTAACATGGGAGGATGGTCATTTCTCGGCGAAAAGATTGTTTGTTGAAACTAAACATAATTAAATGCTATGACCATTCTCAAGTTACTGGCCACTGTGAGTACACGAGAAGGCGCGTATTGAAAATAAACTTGAGATTTCTCTGATAACTATCACCAATAACCAATGTAAACAATACACCTAGGAGAAAGCCTGTATACATACAGTATCGACCAAGTAAAATAAACACGCAACTTTGAAGAAGCTTAAACATTTTCAAGGTTGTGGAATTTGTAATATTGAACAAAGGTTTGTTTTGAAGATCAGTACTGTAAATAGCTGATCGATCACTCTGAGATATGCCAATGGACAGTACCAAGCACACTTTATTGTTCTGTGTCTGGGTCAATGTTTTTGCTGATAAGGTCACGATGAATATTGATAATGTAATTGCAAAGCAAAGTCATAAATCACTTCTATTTTTCAAATTATTTCATTATATTCTGACTCTAAAAAAACATGTCAAAAATTTGTTTTCCACATTTCTTACACGAGTATTAATGCTCATCATCCACATAATAATCTTACAGACAGATACAGATGATCATTGTCCATGTGATCCTTATGCAGGACAAAACCCGGCAAAGAAAGAATGATTTGAATCGATATCGTATTGCTTGAATATACATGTACAAGAAAGCATATCGTCATTTTTGTTCAGAATCCAAATTAAAAAAAAAATCATTTCGTATTATTATGTTTCGTATGAACTACAAGCATTTTAATGGAACTTTTTACTTCACCTTCAAAATGATTTGCTCTACATTTTAAGTCGACATTTCTACCCACTCACTAACAAATACTAATCTATTCTGTTGAAGTATAATTATATTATAGGTAAAGCTACGGTAGATAGATCGGCTGAGAGAACACTAAGATAAATGTTCTCTATTTAAGGCTTCATTAACACTTCTAGCTCAGTGTAACAAGATTACAATTACTTTGTCTTGAAATGACTAGCACTGTAGTTTTATGAGCAGGTGCCTCCTGGGTTCCACCCACTGAAATAAAGAATCTGCTTTTGTCGTAATGAGCATCAGCAACTCCACGCATCTGATGCCCTCAGTCATATAACAGTCAGAATGGTTTGGTCAGCTTTGAACAACGTCATATACTAAACATCATAGCTACAGATGAAACTATCACCATCTTCCATGAATATTTCCAAGTTAAAGTCAGCTTTTCGTCTATATTTGCCTAAATGTTTCATACATGCCGGGCTTCAATTTATAATAGATATGTGTACAGCATGTCATTGAGTAATCCTTAAAGCTGACAATGCGTTGGGTTATAGACGTGACATGGCTGTCACAACTATGGAAATGGTTACTCAGCCGTACTTGCGTATGATACGTTTATCGATATAGCATCACTCTTTCCTAAATACAATACAAATAAAAAATGGAGGCAATTAGGAGGCACTGTTTCTGACTGAACCTTGTCGTTTCACAACCAATTAAGATTTCAAAGAATAAAAACTGCTTTTAGGATAGTAGGTCAATCCGATTCTCAGTATGCGACGAAGCGGAAACTCGTATTTGTCCAGAAGACATTTGCTACTTTTGTCGATAACATGGATTCATAAACGTGTCAGTATGACACAATGGAGCTTTGTTTAGTGTAATTGACCATTAATTGTTACGGACCATAAAGGAGAAGAAATCAGATTGAATCTCCGATTGTTACCTCAAAATATGAAGAAAATAACATTGTTAGATCCAGCAATTGAAACATTCATCAACTTTGATTCCCCATGACCGAATCCTAATTAAGATTTGAGCTTCTCAGCTTCTATGTCTTTCTATAACTTTGAACGATTACAAGATCAAAGCTTTAATAAGCAAATGCCCAGCTTCCTTATTCATCACAGTTGATGTACTAATACATACAATGTATAAAAATAAGGCCGATCAGAAACTTTAACAGTAACTTTTACAAATTGTAGACATACGTAAATCGATAGTAAACATGCAAGTCAGCACTTTATAACATAAGAAGAAATAGGGTACATTGAATACAAATACTGTATTGATTACCAGGGAATAATTTAATCATCAGGTATAATATATTGATATTTATTTTACCATCGTTTACTTTTCAGTAGGAAGACGACGATTTTTTTTACCAATACACATAATTGAATTTACAATATGACTTCAATATTGCTACAAAGAGATGTGTATTGTATCGGTTCTTAAAGAAATCTTCACCAGGTTAGCACTCCGTGTACTCACAAACAGAAAAAAATAAAACATGATAATACGTCGCCATCCGGTATCGAGTGGAAACGGAAGTTACAGACCTGGCTCAAAGTAATCAATCATCCAGTCAGATCGATTTCCAGGCACCTGCAAGGTCAAAACCATTATTAAAGAGATATGAAAACAAAAAAGACAAATCAATGTCAGCCGTTTATAGAACAGGCAGTTTTGTTCTACTGGATATCAATGTTTTGTTGAGATTCATGAGTTTCCGTTTTTTCGTCCTGCCAAAACGGAGATAAAGTAAGCATGTAGCATTTTTTTACTCGGAATACAGAAGGTAAAATGGTTTAAATGGAGACGTCATTGCATCCACTAAAACTACTGAAGACCATTACAAATAGGCGTCGACAATCGGGAGTTGTTAACTGTGTGGGAAGAATAAGTGTAATAGAAACACTGATATACTGTTTCATAACTTTACTTTCAGAAAATAATCTTTAAAATTGCAAATGGTTTCCACCTTTTAATGATTTAAGCGGCTCCCAATGTATACTGTCACGGGAAATATTGTCGTCAAATTTTCGTCATTAGTCACTGTCGTTTGAACTGTAGAGTTCCTAGAACAAGTATTGCGTTCACTAAACGATATTAGAGAATGCTCCTAAAGGCGACATGAACCCTAGCAACACAAGCAAAACCTTGTAATCGTGGTACCCATTAGTCTACACGTTTACACTATACTATCATCAAGATGCGTGCTCCAAATATAGGAGCGGAAGCAATCTTCTTTCTTCGAGGGGGACGACCTTTGGCATTCGTTTGACTGATGGTAAGTAGACTTAAAAAGGCTATCGTCGAACGTGGCGCTATATAAGGGAGTCTGATATCAGGGAAACCAAGTTACATATCTCACTGTGATTTTTATAGACAACAAGCGTATTTCAGAGTCGCACAGTATTGAGAGGGATTACTGAATGCAGAGAATGCTACAAAGAAACTTACAGATATTTCGTTGCCATATCAACTGCCATCTAGGACAGACTTGTACTAATATAAAAAAGGTATTTTTCTATATTGAAAGAAAAGGATAAGTAAGGGGCTTACAAAATATGTCATTTTTTCATAGTTTGTGACCCCCAGTGTAAGCTATGTTTTGAAAGGCTGAGGTATATTCGTGTTGTGTCCCATTGTAATAGCTGTCCTAATCATAGTGCAATCTCACTGAAGCATGTCACACTATAATAACTATGCAAGTAATTTATTAATATAAGCGATAAAAATAAGATACATTTTGCAGATGGCTAAAATAAGCTTTGCCTGATGCCAAATCCATTTGCATCTTATTTGCAATAAAATTTGTTGAAACTGAAGAAGATACATGCAAAATTACAGTACCATTTAAGCCTTCAAAACATATATTCTAAAATATCAACAGAGCAGTTTGCTTCAACAGATTAAAGATAAGAACGATATGCAAGTAGGCAATCGGATGAAGCTAACTTCATATCACTAAATGAATATAACGTTTGCTTTTTTTTTATTTTTTTTTTTATTTTGCTAAACCAAGAGATGACCTTTCCCATTGATTCGGCTCAATCACTGATTCTAGCATATCATTTGCAATTGGGTTTCATGAAACGTATTTAAAATATCCAGTTTCCACAACCCAAATAAATATTTTTTTGTGAAATGCGATAAGCGGAAGAAAAGATGAAAAATACATATTAAAATATCTCAATTTAATTTCTTTATGTGTTTGAGATTGAACAAATGTGTCTTGAATACAAAATTGAAGGAAATCCTTGATTTATTACGGTGTCCGTCAGACAAAATAATATGCAAATGAAGCTGCGATGGATTGTGTTGTCGAAGTTTGGCGCATGCGCATTGTCACGCACTAAAAGTAAACAAAATGGCTGAACGAAAGTGTGTGCGATGAAAAAAATATATCTGAATCGGCAACAAAGTGGAGGAAATTATAATGGATTAGATAGCACCCTAGGATATCTATAGGGAATTAAATTCAGAGATCTGTTGGGACTCGTGTAACGGCATTGCACGTGGTGAGTTAAATTTCAACACATATGCCAGCGCACAAACAGCCGCAGACTAACTACGTGTATATTTGGTGTACAAAGTTAGCGAGCGTATGATATGATATGTATAAACAGTCCCTCGCACTTCGATTTGTTGTTGTTGTTTTTTAACTAAACATGCCGTGGCAAGACTGTCACTTCTATCTGACATTTTGTTGCACGCTTCCGTTTGTTGCTGCGGCCTCGTTTTGGAAAAAAATACGTCATGTTCTATGTAAAGCTTGACTTCGCTCTATTTTTAGAGGAGTATTTTCCTGGTCAAGCTAGGCAACTGACCACCCATATTGTTCGCTGTATGCATTGAAAATGATCTGAAGATTATATCTATGTATAGGATAAATTTCAATTTCGTAGTCTTTATATTTCGTTTCATGAAACGTATTTAAAATGTCCAGTTCCACAGAACATTTGCATTAGAAGCGATAACTGTTACAATAGCCTATACAGAAGGATGCCTACATCTTAATTTATACTGAGTAACTTTGGAACCAGAACAGACAAGGGAGGTGTTGACGTCACATCAAATACACAAAACGTGTGTACAAATGACAATGTCACGTCATTTCCGCTGAGAGGTGATACGCCTTGACACGTCCGCTTCTCAAATGATGGTTCCCATATTTACCGCACAGACCTGCATCAAATTAATAAAGGTAAATCCGTTTTGGTACAAGTAATGGTCAGGAGTAGATCTGAATCAAAATGAAATTGAAAGCAGTAAGGCAGTTCCAATATTATTTAAGGGAAATAACATAAAAAGAAAAGAAGAAGAAGAAGAAAAAGAAGAAGAAGAAGAAGAAAATGTCTAGCATCAACGAAAACTTCGACCCCAAGTGCTTCTGGTCTTCTGGTTGTCTTAAATGACATTCTAAAGATAGAGTAATTTTGGAAAATTATTTGTAGTACCATATACGATTTGCAAAACTATCCAACATGTCATTGTCATCAGTGGTATTTTTTTTTTTAGCGTTTAAGTAATAATGGTTATATTGTTACATCAAAGTATAGTTTGGTTTTTGTCTTCTTGTGTATCTTGAGATAACAAAGCAACCCAGCATAGCTCCGTTTACATGCAATGAATATATGTCCTCGCTATATGGACAGAAATAAATCACAGCAAAGCAGCGCATTGTATTCGTAAACCCAAGGGTAAGGGGGAACTGACAACAACCGTGTCACTGTAAACATCTTGGGATATTTTCTCGACATTTAATAGGCTAATGCATTCTGTATATGTTCATAACTCTCAACCAATCGATAGCAACGGTCAGACGCGAAGTACTTCCGGTATTCGGCGCGTGCTACAGACACAGGGCATAAAAGTGGTGCTAGAATAGACAGTGTATTCCTTGAAAAGTATATCTGCCGAAGTACTGACAACGACTGAGTCTTCCTGTCCATACGGACCTCGGTAATTGGATTGCTAGAGGCAGCAACTAGGGAACAGTACCGTAATGCGGAACAACATATACAGATGATGTGCTATTTATTTATAACAATACGGGTGTAAAAGAACTTGACTGTATAGTATGTGATGAAGGTTTATCAGAGTTCGGTTATTCATATACGTTTTATTCCTTGTATTGACAAGACATTGGCATGTTAACTTAAAACTGATTGATAGGTTGCTGAAATGAATTGCAAAAGCTAAAGCATAATAACGTTTGGCTGTTAATAGATACATTTCGGGTTAAGATTTTCCGATAAGATGCTGATCGGTGTAACTTCAAAGGAAACGCAGTGATTGATAACATCACGACATTCACACCTACCTAAATAACATCGCCGCATTCATATCAAATCCCAGCATTGTCCGAATGAAGTGAGCCCTACCGCAATTACCGTAAACTAGTCGATTGCCGCGTTCTAGTCTGTTGGTTTCACTTTGACCAACTCTGTATTACAGCGTTAAACGAAGCGTTTCATGTCGTAATAGGCATTTACATACCCTAATGTCGATGATTAGGGTGTCAGGGTGGTGTGGTATAATATCCTACCCGATGTTATATACCCCATACCCGGTCATTTCACAGACTGTCAGTGTGCATGGCTGGTCTTACTCGAATAATCAAATCAACTTTATTCCTATTTTGTAGTGGTTGATTCACGTGATAAAAATTAATTATACAGAAACGTCGAGTGCCATTTTGAAATTAAATGAAACCAGTCAAAGTCTGTTCGGGTAATCTGGATGAGGTTTTGAAATTTAATGAATACCTAAAATATTGGGAAGGGATACGAGGCCACGTGCTCTGAGAATTTTATTTTGTATCTTGTCTTCACAACCGAAAGCTGCAATTATGCAAACGAGTAAAATGTAATAGACAGCCGTGGTGAAAGAGAGGTCGCATTCGGAATATTAACATGTAAAAGAAAAGGTTATGCGAGGACGGTTTTTCTAGTGTCACTGAGTTTTATGGTATTTAAAGTACCACTGGTGGGAGTGTCATGGCCGTCTGGAGTCTCAGGGAGACAATGGAACTTAGACCATCACCAGGCGCACAGTAACTTAACAACCTACCGAACAGGCATGTATCCTACAACTCCTTCAACGGCTATAATTCAATTTTAGTAGTGTGCTTTTTATATTTATTGAATCATACGGTTTAATCATTAAAGGGAATAATCCAAAAATAAAATTTAGTGTGTCTGGAATGGCTCATGAAATGTTCGCGCTTGTAGCATGTTAATGTTTTACAGAGCTGGCGGTTTAAGTTCTTGGAATTTTATGATACATCTGCCTACTGTTAAGAATTTAGCCAATTCAAAAGAAGTAAAAGAATTTGAAAACAAAAACGAAGTATTTTCTTTTTCATTATGGTAATCAAAGTGCAATTAAATATGGTTTAAGGGTATTCTAAAATATACTACATGAATCGAAAATCACTGTATGTATTTTCGCGAAACTAACATTTTCCGATAGGTTCGCGAATGTGTGCATAAAACGTATATGTGGCCATACTGCCAGTAAGCGTCATTGCTTTATGTATTCACGAATATATAGAAATTAATGAAGACGCGACATATTATATACAAAAAAATAAATATAGGATATTCTTTGTTTCCTGATGGATATCAGTTATATTTCATCGAGTGAGGTGGAAACTTTGATATTTTTCATGAGTGCGAAATTCTATTACGTTTGTTTTCCCGCTTCCATTTACAGAAGATCAACACTTTGCGTCAAAGATTATTCCGCCATTGTATTGTACAGAGTTATTTGTCCTTGCAATTATTACGTCGTATTTTTGTGCATAACGTCCTATTTCTACACAAATATATGACGTCGTTTTCGCGTATGACGTAACAATCAAAATGATATATTCATTATATTGTCAATGCTGCATTCCAATTGGTCAAAATCGAGTGATAATATCAAAATTGATATTTTCACTGGAAAGAAATATATCGCTTTTATGTTCACCCTAAAACCTTATTTTTCTCTGCTAAAATGTAATAAAGGGGTTTACTGGATTATTGGAAAGATAGCAATATTTTGTTAAGTTTAAACAACATATAATACTACTTTGTTTTAAGTAGTCATTAAAAAATAAAAGAAATGAGAAACCGATTCTTTTGGAAGATTTATTATCCGTATATAAGCAAATTGTTAGTACTCAACTGTGATTTGAGGCAACACAAACGACGATCACACACTTCCTGGGTTTGGTAAGAAAGGAAATGAGGCTGAGCTGAATTACAGACTATTTGATTCTTTAATAACCGGTACGAAAGCACAAGGGAAATGAAAATGACATTCAATTTTCAGAACCAGATACGAACCGTTTTACATTTGACCTAGTTTTCTCACTGTGTTACTATTCCTGCCAATTTGCTCCGTTTCATTGACGCATTTTGCGCCCGATTTCCTATTCCTGGTGTGCATGAAGGAAGTCTTTCATTTACATAAAAAAATGATAATCTACAATTTATATATTAAACCCTGACAAAATCGAATTGAAAATGTATGTGATATGGTTAGTACAGAGTCATTTTACATGCTGTAGCTACCACCCGGCGAACACAGACTTTAATTGGTGCCGATAATTGCGCCATCACAATATTGTGTTTGACTTTCATAACCCAATATTTGCTTGCATTATCAGTAACTGTTTTAATGCCATTATATCCCTATAGTGCGATAAAACTCTACAGATTGATAAAAAACTCGAAGAATGTCAAATATCACGGCGATTATTTTGCCTCCAGTGCACAGTAAAAATATAATCAAAATAATACAATTCCAATAAAAGCGAAAATGTATTATTGCATATATTGTTTTCTGTTTTGAAATAATACCTATCAGGAATTATGGACAATAACAATAATAAGGGGATTGGTTCGGGATATATAAACTCACATGGATAGGCTATCAGAAACAGTAGACAAACCGCCATTATGTTTCTTCGTCTATATTTCACATCTAAAGTTAGTTCTGTCGTATTTTTACACTATAATAACAGACATGCAACTCTTCCGTTTGTCTTTCTCAGCCGTATGTTTACTTATGACAGAGTCGCTGCTGTTATGATTAGTTAGCGTTGTTATAGCTAAAATTAAGTTCATCATGTTAAAAGATAACAAAGTAATAATTTTACAAATTAGGACTTGGTAATTATGTTTTCAAGCGGTTTTTTATCATCCCGATTCTATCGATCCCTACTCTCGTGAATTTCCATTCTACATTTGACATTTTCCACAAATGTCATTATCATTACAGCATGACCAAAAATATGAAAACATTTGTCATCAGTATCAGACACACACATGCTATAAATAATATGTCAGTGATGTCATTTACCTATGATTGGCATGTATTGAATAATTATGCATCCATCCAGCATTCAAAGAGTGACATCTTATTCCGTTGCCAATGTAGTATCAGGTTACCTTAGTAACAGCTCTACATAACTCGTGTGATGGTACTGGCGGTTTTAGGTGGTATAACAACGGTTTTGAGTTATGTTTCCTGTCGTTTTCATTATCAGCTATATCACTTATCATCGGATTGTAAAATGGCTATTTTAGATGATATCATAATTAAACATTTAAAGCAAGTATTACTATTTATATATAGATTTTCTAAGCAGCATTAGGTCACAGATAATAAGATAATTTTCACAAATATAAAACTCCGATATCGATTATTGCACACCTGTTTGTCCATGTATACAATATTAATTAGAACACGTGCTCGACGTAACCCGACTCTTCTAGACACGCTATACCAGCGTCTTCCTTACATGACAAGTCAACATTTACGAGATAGAGGTGAGATTTTATCGGTACATCACATGACATGATGTGTTCGGAACCACCTACAGAACAGGTGCAGTTCCAGGTATGTCCGCCATGTTTGACGTCCAGAGCGTTAAGAATCACTTGTCATCCTCGTTGTAAAACAGTTGTAACGGCAAGCTAACACCAGGTACTTCTTGCGTTTTGCTTTGAACCTATTTTTTTTTTATTTTAGCCACACCAGTAGCAATGATTAAGTCACATGTATTCATATAATGGTTTAACACTACGTATACCTTCCTTTATATGGGCACAGAATTACTTCTGATTATAAATTTTATCAATTTATATTGTCTTGTTCTCATAGATAAAGCCTCAGTAGCATAACTTATAACGAGCCAATCCAAAGACAAAACACCATTTTGAACTTATAAAACAGATTCGCCTTTTCGGTCTGGGAAAACCATAGGAATCCGGCATGACAGATAAAGAGGGAGCTCTCACATATTGACATCATACAGAATACTCCTCGTTGGCAACATTTTAAGGGTCATGTCGTACTGTCCTATACTCGATTTTATTTATTGCTTTATTTACTTACTTATTGTTATCTTATTCAGTCATTGTTCTTTGCAATTGCTCTCAGAGATATCGGTTTGAAAGCATCATATTCAGAAACTCAGAAACACTCAACCAGAAATCTTTCACATAGCTATAATGAGAACATAGTGATGCGAAAGTAATGAAAAGGCGTGTGAAGGCGTAGAAACATGTTTCACGAGATATGCACTTAACATGTAGATATTTGTAATATAGTACAGGCTTTTATATTCCTAACCTTGTTAATGATCAAACATGCTCGATTTAAGATACATCATTATACAGAGGAATTAGTCATGAATACGTGACGTGCTATCTGAGTACGTTTTATAAGTGTTGTGTTTAATTACCACCCACAATCACATGTGACACCGTATACTGCTGTTCCTTCACCAAGAAGTATGCACTTTGAACCCACGTTGGTATCTGTTACACATCCTTCGTGCTTTACTATCTTACAATCACATACATTTGCACTGATAATTTATTTTGGCAATTTGAATGCTAATGTACTGAAAAACGAATGCAACAGGTTTTGTTTTAAACACGTGTAGATTGTCTTATTTAAACGTTTTTTCGTATTATTATAAGACCACATTTTCTGTGATACATAGTAAGTGATACTAATGTCGACTGCTCGTAGAAGATTTAAATGCATGCACGATTTATTACCTTCATCTCTGTATTTAAGTTCAACGAGTACTCAAATGTCTCCATCATAAAAAGCGTCTTCACGTTGCAACATAGTGATCATAGATCACTTTCACATTTTATATGCAGGTAAATTTGACATGAAAAAAAATCCTGACCTGAAATTCACTTGAAAATGAGATTAATTTTGTGTGAAGAAAAGGTCAAATGCATCTGAAATTTGCTTGATTATTTTTACTAGATCCAATGTCATGTGACATTTTGCCCGCAGAAAGCAATTTCCTCTTTACTATAGATAATTTCATGTTCAACGCGAATCCTGCGATAGGTTTTTTCCCTTGGCCGTTTTGAGTTTTGTCCGTCCTGTGTATTGTAATGAGAGATCTATGAAGCTATATGTATGTTACTAACCGTATATAGACCACTTTGACTCCTATATGAACTCGGATTCGGAAAATATCGCTGATCAATTTTATGCCGATGTTATTAACAACACTCGAAGCTACAATAGGATAGGTGTAGCGTGTGATTTGGTTACTACCTACAATGTATCAAACGCTACACCTATAGGAATGTGTCTCCTTCGGTAAATCGCGAACGTGACTTTAATCTCTATCTGAAGTGTGAAGACTAAGTAGCTAGAAAATACAGGAATTTACATATAGGAAATTGTAAACATGAGGGGACAACCATATCACCTAATGTTAGATCGTTAAAATGTACATGAATATAAAGGTTGCAATAAGCGGATAAAACAAAAACTGACGACTACTCTTCCTCATTCTGGAGTCATGAGCAGGTGTGTGGTTAATGTGATAGTTTCCTGCACCACAGGTGGCACCAGTCATTTCATTATAAGGCCACCACGATTCAAAATGTAGGTCAGACAATAAAATCACAATAAAATCCCGATAACAACGTCAAAATGCCACAAGCTGGGATGTAAAAGAGGATTCCACAAACTTCAGATTCCATGTGCTGGAAATGATTCTGTATATTGCGGTTATATACAACGTTACTTCAGCGAACCAACAAGGAGAACCAACAATATATGAACACACACCAAACTTACTCCAGGATAATGAGTATGTGTTTTTCGTTTACATCAAATTGTTGATGACCGAGTAAGAAGTAGACCAACCGAGATGATAATATTGTACACTTGTTGTCCGTCAGTATAACGACCATATGTTGTTCTAACTAATAAATATTATTACGATAAACTATAAGCCATGGCTCGATGGCGCTCAGCGTGTTGTTTTGACCCTGGTCTGTCCTGACCTGCCAAAGATAATACAGTACTGGACACTAGACAGAATACAGATTCATCTTTGATCAAATATAGCGAGACTTGAGCATTGATTCTTTCACACAGTATCTACAGAATGCTATGCTATTTTAATTGAAAATCAATAATATTAAAGACGAGTCAAGTAATCTATTATACAGTCTTTTATACTGAAATTCGAGATAAAGTATAACGTGAACCGATACAATTACACAATCTATCTTTTTATTTGTTTATATAACTAATTATATAAGTATCTGCATTTTGTTATCTTTCAATAAAAGCAAACAATATACTTCGATATATTTCTATAAAGGTTATGGTGATGAAAAAGAAGTTTGTAATGAAACTGGTTATTCGTTTGTTACCTGAAATACAAAATACCAGCACTGAAATAAATCATTACTCACCTCTATATTTCTCTCTACATATTCGCTTCAAATATTGACTTCGATTGCTTTGACGGCAAGTTTCCAAATCAAGAAAAAATGTTTTCTTTGCGAAATTCTGAAGTATTCCATTCTCTACCTACTTGTTCATGTAAAGGATGTTAGGTTCTGCAGTCATTGAAAATTGAAAATTTCACTAATACAATTATTGATCTAATCACCTTTTGAACGTCCGCATCCTGATTAGGGAAGGAATTAGACTTTGTATTGCAGGAATGAAGTTATTTAGCATTAATGATCGATTTAACATTACTGATTGAAACGTAGGTACATTGCTTGTCTAATTAAGTCAACGAGTTTTAACTTTGAAAAACCCGGGTTAGAAATCAATCTAATGGATTTGTCCATGGTCGAATAAGCATGCTATTTGGATACGTACGATACGGTTTGTGTTTATATTTGATATTATCGCTAAGTGTAGTGTCATTTCTCTTACAAATTCCCTTCGCTAATATTATATTGAGCCCTTCGGGCTAGACAACACAATAAAAACAGCTATCAATATTTTATTAAGTTACAGCAAATGTGTGGCGAAATTCCATCCTAGCACGTAAGATTGCACACATGGTTAGAGATATGCTTACTCACCGATCTGTAACACATAAAACGTTTGGCAGAACATGATTCTGTAGCCTCGATATGATAACGAGGCTCTCAAAACATCACTGGAGTTATCTGCTGTAGTAAATTCGGTTATTGTATTTATATATTTTAGGATACCAATGAAATGTCCTTGGATATATGGAATTGTACCGTGTTCTGCTCTGTTCCAATCCTGACATATCCCTTAGACTCTTTCACCGCTACTGGCCTCGATCGACATTTCCCTGACAACGAATTCACTGCTTGTCACAGCACCGCTGGATGCAACCCATATAAGTAAAATATCTACCATTTTGGTACATAGATCATGTCAAAAAGCTATATTAATGCTCATTTGAATAACTTTGATACGCTCTTTACGTTCATCAGTCATTTCAACCCTACACAAAAGTGGCTTCAGCTCGTCTCTAGAGAGCCCTGATATATGGGCAGCCTTTTAACGATATATTACATTTATTATTCCATCGTTACCACTATAGCAAAGCAACCTTAAACGACTACAGAATATCGAAATAAAAGATAATGCTACCAGCACAAACCACCGTGCTTCCGAAAGTTTGTGTCAGTCGTGCTCCGTCATTACAGACGAAGTATAGGAATACAATATTGTCGTAAATTAAGAGACATGGTGTACGAATATTTCAAACTTTCAACTTGCTCTTTTTTCTATAGTGCCTGATGTTGCAATTTTCAATTCAACAGAAAGCCTTCTGTCCTTCAGTTAAACTTTAGTAAACCAATTATTTTATTTCCATAAGCATCTATATATTTGTGGTGATAAGTGGGTCTTATATCAACAAGACATGGGTATAGTTATATCTGCTAAAGCGATACAGCGTTCTGTTTATATGCAGACGGTTCCACTTAGTATACACTCAAGTACACAAACAAACGGGACATGTTTACCGAGACATGCTGAGTTGTGTAAAGTTTAAACTCGACTGTTAATATGTAGTTTAAATGACGAAATCTGATGTAAGTGGATAAAGACGCTGTGAGGTGCTTTCTTTTCGAACACTTCGTCGCCTTGTTTGATAATCACAAAGATATTTTGCAGGTTTCCAATATGTACAGCCTTGTAGACCGCTGTGATTATAAATTGCTTTGAGTGGGTTTTTTTTTACAAATAAATGAAAACAATGAAAATTATCTTGCGTTCACGATCGTTTTAATACTTTGAAATATTGAATGGAAAATTATTGGTTTTACTCTTTTGATATCAATATCTTTTCCATCCTACTTTTTTTAGAACGTACATTTAATTCAAAATATGTTTCATTCACGTTAAGTTCATTATTTGTCCGTATCAATTTTATTGATGTCACACATTTACGATAATATCGTATGCATGCTTACTTTAACATATTATTATTATTAGGTTATTTTAGCCAATATTAATAATAGATATAGCAAACAATCTTCAAAAACAATTTAAAACCAATTTATATCATCAATACTGAATTGATATGTTTTATCGATATACGTTTTCGTATCTTTTGCATGATAATTGTATGGTAACTAACAGATTCTTCCTTCTCAGGTGCATCAAGGAGAGGTAGCATCGGACCTTGAAAGAAAAACAAAGACATAAATCTATCATTAAAACCAAACACTTCGTGTTCTCGTCCTTGAACTCGTCCAGCGGTGCCCGGTACTGTGAGGTCACTCCGTGCCTTCCAGGTTAAGGCCAATTTAGTCTTTGTGAGGCAGTTAGACACTGGGTACAGCAGGGACTGTCAAGGTCATAGCTATTTTTCCATGGCGAAGTTTTCAAGAAAGATTATAATTAATTTCTTAACACACTGGTCGATAGTCTGAAGGCTACAAAAACAACTTTGTACAGGTAGTATTTACATAAGAACAGTTGACACAGCCGTCAATCCATCTGGGAATCTGCGGAAAATAATGTGGAGGGAAAACTTCAGCTAAAGTCAATATAATGTCTATAATAAAGCAATAGTAAACAGACACAGTAAACAATCCTCAATGCCACATGTCTATATATTGAAGGGGACGTGTATTACACTACAATCTGATAACGGGACATCGACCGTGCACATGCACGGCACCGTGACTGTAAAAGACAGAAAAGAGAAATAAAAAACATTTCGGACTCAGTCATATATGTCCATTATAGTAGATTGGTCCGGAGATTGGCCGGTACCGGGCTCAAACTGGAATGCCAAATTGGCATTATTTGATAGGACAAAAGTTTATCTTTGTGCAGAATATCGATAATTTGCTCCAGGTTTGAATATTACAATGTTTATTAGATATCGCCAGACAGTATCACTTTCTACTGTTTCGTCCGCTGAACATGCCTATATCATTAGGTTTTTTTGCCTAATATACATTAGGCTAAAAAGGGCCTAATGATATAGGCAGGTTTAGCAGATTGTCTCTGTTATACTCTGTATCACCGAATGGTTGGCTGCTTGTTTGTCATTATCGTCAATATGTTTGAAATATTAATATTCACAGTAAAAATCTGTTTTACGCAGATCAAGCTTTTCGCGATGGGGCCGCGGTGGCCGAGTGGTTAAGATGTCCCGACATATTACCACAAGCCCTCCACCTCTGGATGCGGTTCGAATCTATGTGGGCAGTTGCAGGTACTGACCGCTGGCGTGGTTTTTCTCCGGTACTGCTTTCTCCACACAAAATGATGACCTGGCTGTTATAGACGTAAAAAAACAACAAATCTGCTGAAAGCGGTTTTTTTTTTTAAAAAGCTTCAATATGTTTCAATAGCCCATGTATCCAATCTTTGTGATTTCAGCATTTCCTCGAAATATCAGGTAAGTTACATCCCTGCGAAAGTAATCGGCTATATGGTATATCATAGAGATAGTTGATATGCCGAAAAAAGTACTCATCTCCTCATAACAGTGACTTGTTAATATCATAAAACGTTCAAAACGAGTCACGACAACTACCAATATATTCAACTCAACTTGACATGTTTACCTTGATTTTCATTTGATTATTTAAAGGTCAATTCGTAATAATTTTACATATCTCAATATTTTGCATATCAAACTAGTTTATCTTAATTGTGACAATGTTTCTTTGTTCTAAATATTAATTTTAATTTCTGCCGATATTGTATGTCCTAACCGTGATATGTCATTTTGTTTAGATCATTCAAGACATTTGAATAAAAGTTTTTCTTTTATGCGTGCAATTTTAAAAGTGAACAAAACGTGGGTAGACAGATAACCGATCTCTTTCCGCTCCAATTTAACCGCCATTGCTACACCATCAATTATCATTTTAAAATGTCCCCCACTTAGCCCCAATCAATTTTATCGTCTTTGAATCAAATAACATTAATCAGATTTGACATCTAAATTATGCGTTTTAACAGCCAATATCAAAGTTATTTTGCTAGTGGATTTGAATATGACTAACTAAACTAACACAGTGAATGACAATAGATCGAGGTTAGATGGAATCGAATTCGTATGGGTTCACTGTTATATTGCATATTTATGATTGAATATGGATTTGCCAAAAATTCTCTTCAAAAGTTTAGGATTCGGTAAGACTTTATTATCAGCCAATGTCATACTGGTGTTATTTACTCATGTGTGACGATATTTAGGACACGGTCGTATGAAATAGTTGGACGGACTAGTAAATAATAATATATTATAGAGACACATTACTATTTATCAATACTGCATGAATTTAAAGTTGCACATTTAATAACTGCTACAAAAGATAGAAATGGGTCATCCAAAATAAATATTCTATATGTTTTGTTATCCAACGCAATATTTAAAAAAAAAACCATTCCTATTCCTGACCAATGTCCTAGCAAATTACTCAGACAAGTCAAGGGATGGATGTTCTGTGAAGTTGTTTTGATTTATGTGATCGAAATTCTCGGAAACATCTCCTCATTGAAATTCCATTTGTGACGGTAATGACGCTTCCTTCAAACAGACATGTGCAGTGTCATTGGAACATTTAACAAGATATGTAAAAATAAATTATCCTGCTGACAATTGAAAACAGTTTGCCTTTGCCTGTCATTGTTCAATAATCGTGGCGATATCCTGCAAACCATCGTTGGTGTTGTATCAATGGGACAACATGTCTTGGTCAACAGAACTAAAAACTTCTGAGAAAAGTAAATTGTCGATGGCATTCGCTGTAAACAAAACACCAAAATGCCAACGTTTGAGACACAATAATAATGAATTAGCACAGTATGTGATACACGATATACGCAACCTTTTTCACACTATTTGTCCAGTAACTCTGTAAATGCATGGTGGCGCTTGACTCATCTTTAGTAAGTATTAAAGTGACCTTTATTCAGGAAACAGAACGTGACACCTTCCAGACTAGCATCATGCTTCTTTAACAGGGGTTGCGATGTAAAGCTTCCCTCCAGATCATGTCAGGAAGGGAGTCATCCTTTCTGTAAATGTCAAGTTCTAGGGGTTCGCTTAAAGGCACCGATGAACAGTACTATTACCAAATAATGTCAAATCAATTATAATTCAAAACGTCAAAAACACAAAAAGCCTTAGATGAATAAAAAAAAGTGAAATGTCATTCCATTAAATGTAAACGTAAATGGATCGTGGACGTTGATTGACGGCTGTAAAAGCTGTTAGCTTCTCCGGCAGAAGTTAAACTTGAGACTATCTAACGAGCAAACGATCAGATTAAAACAAAGTGATTTGGGGTTCCCTAGACCAGCTGACAAGCTTTATCTCCAATGTCTATAAATAAAGCTGTCCTAAAGTCGTGATCTCTCGACGCGGACACGCCCAAAACCATTCCTAAGACCAATTTCGCAGTTAATTTCAAAAGCCTTTTCGTTATAAATTGCCTTACACAGGAAGAACAACGCGAACTCTCGCCGATGTACATCCGCAGTGCGTGAAGTACCGGGACGTCTCGGAGTCTCTGAAGAATACTCAAATAGTGAAAACAAATGTGCAAGATTTAGGTCAATTTGATACAGCCCATTCTCTTCATTTCATGATCTTCAAATTAGCAATAATCTATGTCCTTGAAATAAAGCTAGTATTTTTACCTCACGATGTAAAACATTAATTCCCATATTTAATCTTTCGATATAAATGAGCGAAATCAAGACAAGCTTATAAAACATAATGAACTAAATTTTCGCTTTATGATACTACGTTATTAGACATAGGAATGTTTTATAGGAATGCCAGAAGAATACAATTTAGCATTTTTGTTTTATTGATAACACTTTTTACTACTGTTTCGCGTGCGATTTACTCATCTAAAAAGTAAGTTTTGCGACAATTATTCTCCGCGAACAAATTTCAATCTCCATACATTGAAAGGTATTGTTATTCAATTAAAATGTTCGCGAAAGTAAATCTTCGCAAACATATTTTGAAATGACAATTGGTTTACACTATCTAGAAAGTAAAGATTTTTATTTTTGATGTGATAAGTAATAACACTAATCGGCACCATGTAGTTACGTGATGATTGTTCAACGACAGGTCTCGCTTACCGCATAATTATCCAAACAATTAGGACTTTAAAAGGAGATTTCCATAGAACTGATAATAAATGTCCAGATTAAAAAATCGATGAAACATCTCAATACAGAATTAAATCAGCTACAATTGTGTCAATGTGCCACAAATATCGAAATGTTGATAATAATCAATTAATGAATAAAAGCAGTTAAAGATAGCAGAGAATAACCAATTATTGTGTGTCCAGATGTAATATAAGGGTTTGTTATTGCATACTGTCCTTAAAGGACTGAATGAATATACATTTTGTAAAGGATTAAAAGTTGACGCCTAATCGACCACTTCTATAAAGGCTGGTGTGTCTTGGCCACAGTCCAAAGTCGTCATCCCAGAGGCAGAAGCTGAAGAAGATGCAAAGGAAGATATAAGAAAAAATACTATTATTTTGAAAAAAAAGATAAAGGGCAAGATTTCCTATCTAGTCACCTTCTATCATCATGTAATGAGTGCATGCATGATAGTTACATGGTTATCAACCTGTTTTAATCAATGCTTATATAGCAATACCTTATCTTGAGTATAATGTGATCATCATGTAATGCCAGATTTGTCCATACACGTTTTATTATCTTGTCTGTCCATCGCTAAATTGTCTGGTTAATTCACACTAATTATAATACGGCTCCTGTTTCTTGAATATCCTGAATTCATACCAATGATGAATGTCTGTTTAATTAAATATATCAAAATTTACATTGAGAAGAATATCTGTTTAATTAAACACATCGAAGTCTACGTTGGGAATAATTTCGTTGTTTAAGTATATAAATATCATATGACTATTATAATCGGTGTCAAACTTGATTTCCATTGTGCCTCGATGTAAACAGCCAGTATTGTATCAACAGTCTGGAACATTTCTCTGACTGTCATGATGATTTACAGCCGAAACAACAATCGTTTTATCAATGGTAAAATCTAAAGGCGTACTCTGAGGTAAAACCCACGTAGAGAAGAAATATGTAGCTAATGACTTTTGAAGACACCTTACTGTATTTGACAAGTGAAGAATGCATTGTCCTTAGCCAGGACAACTGTTTTATCGTTAAATCATATCTTTTAAAGTTTAAACATTCATTATACTAATATAATAAATCACTAGCGTTAAATTCACATAAATTTATAATTCAACTTTCACGGGCTTCTGTGTTATGCCTTCCTGGTGTTTGTTGATATAATGAAGATACCAGTCCAAAGACTCCTCCTGTCAGTCTATAGCGTTTGACAAATTACAAAATGTTATCTACAGCATAGGCCGCACATTAATTATGCAGCCGTAATTGAAATGAAATTATTTTTTTAAACAATTTTGACGTTGTTTAAAATGAAAAATTATTATTCAACTAAAGTGATTTTTTGTAAAGTTCGTTCTTTAGAAAGACTCACACGAATTTATTATGACTATTCTAATAAATTGTGTCATTCCCTTTTACCTGAGGCACATTTGTATGTCTATTTACCTTGTATCCTACAAATCGACTGCAGGCGACAAGACACAATATTGCATTGCAATATGCAATTCAAATTCAGTGTATTGTCTACAAATACATTCAATGGTAATAGCAAAATAGCGGGAATCTTGTGTTACATGGCTTTGTTAAAACATCCTATAATACATCGAAATAAATAAATAAATAAATCGTTTGTGGTTGTCGTAAGTCTGCAGAAAGTAATCAATAAGGATGCTCTTTGTGACGTCGATATATTTACTTAATGTTTTAATCAAATTCTGGCATTGCGATTTGGTCTATATAAAACACTTGTCGGTTATAGAATTTCAACACTTCTTTTACTGAATAAGAAGAAAATATTATATTTCCAATAAAGGGGAATATCTATTGTGTTGATTCTTCTATTGACTGTAGTACAATATCAGCGATGAATTCTATACATTTCGTGTTATACATCTTATCTACAATTCAATGTCCATACTGTATACAGCTCTGTGACCATATGCCAAAATAATCAAGTTGTATATAAATGTCCCACTCTAAAATTTACTGACGTATATATAAAGATTTATCTTAACCGCTAAATGGTCGCTGTTGTATACCGCAGACCACACTAGCTTTGTCTGTGGAGACCCTGTTGGTGGAGAGTTTGCGACCTCAAGTCTAGAGGCCGTATCTCTTTCTCATTTTATATCAAGGCTGTAAAATGGTATCCCGTAAAAAAGCTATAACCGGGTACTTAGAGGGGATGATCCCACGAACTGCCCTCACGAGCATCGTAAAGTCCTGCGACTTGCTGAGAAGTGACAGTTATTGGAGCGATATCATTATCATTTAGCGTTAAGCTTCTAACTGAAATATGTCTGCCTAATGCTAGGAATGTAAACGGGAGTTAGTGTGTAATGTACCAGGCACTTCACGTAATGACATAAACCAATAGGAGAGACCAATAGATATGATAGATGATAGAAAATAACAAAAAATGATAAATGGTTTTAAATTGAAACGTTTATATCATTTCTTGAGATAAAAATCAATGTAAAAGTGATTTGAAGTTGTAAAATGCGGACGTTAAGCCCTATCAACAGATGGGATCATTAAGGCACAGCATCTCCTGTACGCAATATAATGTGTATGTATATTATCATTAACGTTTTGTAGATGTTTAGAAGACATATTTGTGTTGTATCTCCTTATAATAGTGGAACTCTTGACCCTTTTTAAAGTGCTATTTCACTGAAGCATGCCGCCAAAGACACCAACCGCGTACCCATCCGATCACATTTATACTGACTACGGGCGAACCAGTCGTTCCCACTCCCTTGATTCTGAACGCAAAGAAGGAGCAGAAATACCAATATAGTGTGTTTCGGCCTGTGAACAGAACTCACAGTCTTCCTTACACGTGGGAACGCTCAACTCAAGGCCGAAAGTGAGGTGGTGTCATTTGGAAGAGAACATAATATGGGAAATGATAATATCCTAAATTAAGTCGCCTTTTATAATTCAATACAATGATAGCAGCAGGTACCATTCTAATGCATTACACGCAGGGCAAATACTTGAATTTTCCTTATTTTGTAAATTATCCATTTCTGCTTTGCCTTTTGAAAATAATGTCGTCCGGGGATCGATTGTTATTCTTAGTTACGTATAGTAAGCAATAATGTATATAGATATATTTTCTCTAATGCCTGCATGAATTTAAACATTTTTTTCAGAAACAATACTGGTTTAGCAAGTAAGAATATAAAAAATATGAATTTAATTGAAAAATTTAAATTGTAAGTATCTTCGAGACCCAAAAGAAAAAATCCTTCAGAATGTGTATATGAAGGATAGGCATATTCTTCCTTCGGGATCACAATATATACCCTCGGGTAGAGTATCCCTATCCTTCATATCCACATATTATGAAAGAGTCTTATAATATTTTTATCTTTTGTCTGTTAGTGCATTTGCCAGTAAATATTATTTGAAACGATTTGCGAAATTAAATACGTAAAATGCCTGAGCATTGTTAATCTGATCAATAAATCCTATCCAGCATTTCCTTTGTAACAGAGACTCAGATAAAGGGCCTCCGGGTGCTGTTTGACAAGCTGCCTCATGCACAATTGAAGAATCATCCGGAAAACATTTCTTTCTAAACTGCTTTATCATTTACTCGTGTGCAAACCTACCGCTAGAATTCTTCTAAAAGGTATGAAATTGTTAATATACTAGAGGCGCACAGATGTGATAAGTGTCTATGTTAACTTTTATTGTCACTATACCGCGCACGAACAGAGTGTTGTACCGACGGTTGTGCTATCTTAATTGATTTTAACATCGTGAGAGAACTTTACAATATGTTATATATATTGTAAGATCTAAGATGGAGTTCCTATCTAGTTTCTTTATTGCTATTTGATCGTTGTTTAACGAACAGACTATTATTTCAAAATTGTTATTAAATTTACAAATTGCTTTCTAGTTTAAGATATACTTTAGGTTCAAAATTTGACACAAGCATATATTCAACATAAAAAAACACCTCAAAGACAATACCGAACACGTCGTTTTAAGCTAATTAGACCCAGAAAGACAAAGAGCAATGTTCCTTTTGCTCATTAAGTTACGATTACAAACCTGGTTATATAGTAAAGTCCCTGTCACGCGCAACTCTAACGACAACCGCGATATTTAATTATTATACAAAAAATTACGACGAAGATGTAGTTTATTCCGGAAAACGAACACAAATTTGTGTAATTATGTTAGGATGTGCAGCGACAGAGTTGGACTTTTAATTAGAATTGAATCCAAATGCAATCGAATAGATTTACCATTACCATGTTCTAGGATTTCTTCGAGAACCTAATTATCATTGTTAGACAGTATTTTGTAATTATGAAACATGAATTTTAGAATGAGAAACCTTTGGTATTTTTATGTCGTTAGAAGCAAGAAACTGTAGTTGCCTTCCTGTATATATAATGAATGAATCTTTAATATCGAATTGCTGTTTTAATCCATTGAATACCAAAGATGAAAAAAATTATTTGTTTGGTGAAATAACGTCGTATTAATCGTCATGGCCATGTAAGGACGGTCTCCCATGTATGTGGTGTGTTGTATTTTGTACCTGTTGTCCCTATTGCATGATAGCAAAAGGCGACTTAATTTAGGATCTTATCTTTCTCTTCTTCCTTATTGACTTTATTCTTCCCAACGTCCCCCTTGACACCGTCCCACTTTTGGCTTGTTGTTGAGTATTCGCCCATGTGAGGAAGGCCTTGGGTTCTGTCCCCTGGCCGAGACACACCAAAGTCTATATAAGAGGTAGTTTCCGCTCCTGTTTAGCGCTCAGCATACAGGGAGTAGAATGACTGGTTCGCCCGTTGTCAGTATAATGTGACAGGATGGGATGTGTTGCTTGGTGTCTTCGGCGGCAATCTTCAGTGATATAGCGCTATAAAAAAGGACAAGAGTTCCAATATACAAGAAGGCACAACACGAACATACCAGTCTCCCAAAACACGCATCTCGCACTACATACACGCTACACACCGCATACATCGGAGGCCGTCCTTACATGACCCTGGCTGTTAATTGTGAATTGGATGCTTATTAATAAAATAAACAAAAAATACATGTATGAAGTGCGGATGTGTGTTTTTGGAGACTGCAGTTTAATCGTGTTGTTTCGTCTTTAATGGTGGAAATGTTGTCCTTTTCATATTGCATGCCGTCGAAGACAACAGGTAACATACCCTACACCAGGATAATATCCTAAATTTAGTTGCCTTTTATGATCATGCAATAGAGGCAGCAGGTACATTTATAGAACGAATATACGTACCCGGCCTAATATACCTTTCGGCCGGTTACGAGTTGGTCCCTAAGTGTCGTGATGGAGCACTGCCTCCGAAAATCACTCGGGTACTGTTTTGTATAATTGTTTATAGGTTTTCAATTATTTTATGCGTATACTTGCATTTGCATATTATTTTTTTGCCCAAAACAAACATAACTACCTTTCTTAATATCTACCGTACCGCTCACAGGACGTCAAATTAACAATTTGGACTTGCCGCTTAAGTTTCTTTCAGAAAGACCTTCAAATGTATCATGTAAGAAAAATAATGCCTCGATGAGTATTTTATATTTTATGTGGTTCAGTATTATTGCCTTGTAGGTAAGCGATATCAAACAAGTACGATAAAATGAAAACAAACAAAGTTTGCAAAATCATTACTTTGCTCCATTTGCAGTAATAGGCACCAATTGTACCTCTAAAGACTACACCATTTTCTGTCTAAAAGTCTTTTGAGCCACAATATTGCAGCTAGTACATTTATTACGCCCTACTTACAAAATGTTCTCCATTATATTGATTTTATACTGGATAATTATAGTGCAATTCAATTAAATTAAACTTTTTACTAATTAAAATATGGCGTACCTTTCGTTTGCTAGAAACTTAATATTAAAAATGTTCGGCACATTACTTTCTAATACCCAAGGCCTTTGAAATGTCATTTCTCTATTAAAAGCTTACTTGAATACAAAGAGGAGTATGACTTAAGCATTTAAAATTGCAAATATTGCACAATTTCTGTCATTTCGTAAGATATAAATCCATTGTTGTTGGAGGTGATGGCTATATATGGGATTCCGTAAGTACTGAAGTCACAGATATCAGTTCAGAACGGAATATGTTTTAAGATTCCCTGCCACATCATAATTTTGAAGTCACCATTAACAGCTGTTCTCCTGTGGACGTTTAGAAGCCATTAACACTTTGGAAGCATTTTTATGTGTTATGGATGCCGTATAATGCCTAATTATGAAATTCGTGAAGTGTTAAGTTTGGCAGTAAAATGTTCATACCATAAATTGACAAATTTTACAGCCGAACGCGCAGCTCTTGTCATCAAGCTGAAGCTTGTCTTCAATCTTCCTGGTTGTTTTATTTGAGATCTGTGAGGAAGATATCATTATTTTGTAATGGCAGTAAGCCTCTGAATAATACCTGTAATATGAGGAGTATAAAATCTAGAACCAGTAAAGAGGAACATTGCGATAGTAAGTGTTCTACATTGAACATTGCTACTATTTATATTTTTTCAGACAGTGTTTCGGAAGTACTGTAATTTTACATTACACATAGGAACAGACCTTACGTTCCACAGGTTTTCCCTAAGTACTAATACAAAGTCATTGTTGACTTTGATAGCATTTCCGTTTCGTCATGCGCGTTGGGTCCCTATAGTAGGATAAACAAGTGTGATGACTTATTTATTATCCTACTGACTTTTGTCACATGAGATATTGCTACGAATGTGCCAACATAAACATATCAACAGCGAACGGTCGAACCAGTCTCGTTTTCGATTTTCTGCAAATGCCATTTTAAAAGCATAGCGTCTTATCATCATAAAACTCGCGAACAAGATTGGATTCGGCTTAATTCAGCAGTGCATGGAAACCACCAATATTCGGGAATAGGAAAAGTACTTTAAATCAGAGCACTTCATTTGGTTACGTGCCAGCATGTTTGATTTAGAATTTGATAGGTGAATCAATGAGTATTTCACAGAAAGAGAAGAAGTTTACTCCCCAATCGTTGCGTCGTCCTTTCGAGAGTTGAGGATAGATCGCTACAGGAGGTGCCTTAACTACAATAAGATATAAATATCTCAGAAGCCTAAAGTGTTATATCTCGTAGGTCAGTTCGACTCATCATACTGTATTTAATATTCTCTTCGAAACAATTATTTGTTCTTGGTACTTTTAAAAGAAATCCCATGAATAAAATGCATAAAAACCAAAACAAACAAATCACAACAACAAAAACGTAGTCTTAAGCAGATGTTGCAGTTCATATATTTATGGTGTAAAATATCAAGTGTTTCACTGTTTGTGATTAGTCACTTTAGGTTATATACCTGCATATATCGACGTATTTTGTTGATTATTTACATCTCAATGTAACCAATATACTGTAGTGTTCAGATCACAATATAGCAATGAACCATGACATAGGTATACCGCATTCTCCAGATTTTATACTGAAGGAGACACGTGGTACAATAACAGTCTCCAAATCACGCACACACGACTCAAACAATGGTGCTCTCCTGAAATAACAATAGCTGTTTATTCAACGTCGAACAGAAAAAATCTTTGTAATCATATAGTATGTCATATATCTTACCCATCTCCATGATTTTAATTAGTATTATTCTGTTTAGAAAAAAACACCAATATATAACGACCATAAAGAGTACCTGTTACGAGTGCTATCTACCTAATTGTCAAGCGATACTGCAGATTATCACCGATCGGATAGATACTCACTCTACAGACCAATCAGCCTAATGCCAATGTTTTCATCGCGACGCGTCGCCTCCTTCCATAGAGTACTGGTGAGCCGAGGTGTGGGGTTCGATTCCCCTGCGGCACTTATCGCTATTTCGAACAACGATGACTGACAGGCACGCGATAGTACGAGACCCTGTCACGAAATCCGAGACAATTTCTGTTCCCGGTCACGTGGCACCTTTCGCCCCAGGGGATTCCCATTGGCTTGTATCGATTTATTTTGACACACTAAGGCCTGCAATCCTAAAATGAGCGTTCAGTATTTTTTTCAGTTTCAGCAGGCTAGCGACATGAGAGGCATTAAGTTTTCCCCGAGTGGCCCAGGGGCTTTGCTCTAATTGATTTGTGTGAAGCATGTTTAAATCCACAATAAATGATTTAGCATAAAATCTGATACTGTCTGTTTTTGTGCACGTTTGTGTACCGTAGCCTTCGATGATTTACTCGACACCTAAGAATAGAGGTCGTTTACAGTATATAGAATGGCATTCAAAGAAAAGTGAGATTTGTTTTAAAACGATTAGACCAATGAACGTTGTTTTTTTGTTTGTTTTTTTTTTTTTTTTTTTTTTTTTTTTTTTTTTTTTTTTTTTTTTTTTGTAATTTGTTTTGCATTTGACAAAACAGATACGTTCATATGTTTGTCTTAAACATAGATCAATTCAGTTTAATTAACCAACCAATTAAAGAATCCATTCTTATAACAAAACCTTTGCTTTATGAACATTTGCCTTTTGTTACAACAACACCAGAGCGCCATGCTCGGATTATGATGTTTTTTGTTCAAATAATTTATTTGTTGAAAATTATTAAAGATTTATATGTATTATTTTTAAAGTTAGAGGAACAACTTACCTCAAATAAGAATTTGTTTGGTGCATGTTGGTTACTAGTAGTGTATGTGCATGTAATTACTCAACGCCATATGCTCGTGCTAGCTCAGCTTTCCTCTCTTTCTTAACTTGAGGTATTCAGAAATATTTGGTCTGACGTCACGATAAGTGAATCCCTTTTGACTCCCCTTTAATCCCGCCCTACGTCTGATCTCTCATTACCACACTTGTGATGTAATAATCTCTGTATATCTCTGCTCAACGCTCAGATGATGTCAGATTAGCAATGTGAAGGTTTTTGTTTTTTTATCAAAGTACAAATTCGTCTATGTTAACTTACAGCCAGTAATTTGTTATAAATGCTAAATATCGCAGTCATCATATCGCTGACGAAAGATTGCGGGATATGTCGGCTTAATGAAAGGTGTAAAACAGAGTCAATTCTCAGATTGAAAGATGAAAGGTGCGGTGGGAAACACGAGATCCCTGAAGCAGATAAAATTCCCTAAAGGAGCAGTCAGGCATACGTAAGACCCTATACGCCTGGCGAAGGTATTTTCTTTTTTAAGTTAAAACTCTGAAATAACATATAAATGCAAGCGATATATATACTGTAACAGCAGGTAAGATGAAGTCCGTCTCTGATACTGAGTGAGAAACGCTGGAGTATATAATCATTGTGCAGCGTATTGGAGATTTCAAGTTTGTGTTCAGAAATATTGATGTAACCAGAAACAATATCTCAATATATACAACAATGCTTTAGTGAGATATCAATATAGCAAGGGCCAGAGTCCTTCTATTAAAGGAGACATAACACGAGTATACCGCATCCTCCCAAAACATACATACATTGACACACCGCAACACATTGTGCAAATGGGACGTCGTCATTAAATGACCCTGAATACAGGACGTTAACATATACCAATCAATAGTCAGATCACATCTAGAAAAATGAAGTGATTATTTAAGACAGATAATGGTCCACACCACGATAGGTATTAGCGTATGATATCTCTACATAATGCTATCTATCAGCTTTCCGTCTTGTCCTGATGAAGTAATATCAAGCGAAGCACAGCTACGCGTTATTGGTCTTTTTAATGTGCTATTGAAGACAGTATTTCATGGTGATGTTGCGGAGAGATATTTCATAATTGAGGATTTTCGTGGGGAAATAATATTCTATTTGATCAAAATCAAATGACTAATAATACTGTTCTATGTACGGTATTTATAAGATTGCGTGCTTGATGTATTCTACAACACATTTTCTTAAGATAATGCTTCAGTGAGATGGCAATATAAAAAGAGGAAAAGAGTTCATCTCTTAAAGAAGACTCAACACGAATATGCCGCAGCCTCCCAAAGCATACAGTCAATGACACAATGCAACATATTGTGCATGTCATTTAATTATCCTGGCTGATTATAGGACGTCAACATATACCAATACATAGTCACATCACATATCCTAGAAAAAATCAGTGATTATTCAAATCAGATAATGGTCCACGCCACAATACTTACTAGTATATACTCACTGTATCAAATATAGTCTATTATCTTTCCTCGGCGTCCTAATCAAGTAAGCCCTCGCACAGCACTGCTATGTGACATTGGTAGTTTGTAATGTGCTATTGAAACAGTATTACATTGTAATATTGCGTAATTACATTACATGATTGAGGATTTTCGTGAGGAAATAACATTCTATTCGATCAAAATCAAATGACTCAAATTATACTTCTGTAAGTAGGGTATTTAAAAGATTGTGTGTTTGATGTATTCAATTTCTTTGTGTTCAGATTTTATGCAAGTCAGCAGTTTCCCTAAGGCACTATCGACTTTAACAATGGGTTTGGATAACATTTCTCTTTTAGGGAAGTCGTTCCAAAGTGATATTGAATATAAGTGCATCTGTTCATGCTAAGTATACGCAAGTATATCCATTTCACTGAGGAACATATTGTCTGTCTGTTAACATAGCACGGAAACACCTGTCCCCACAATCATTTGCAACAATACTAACCGGCTATCAAAGCACGTGCTCTTTATCGATAACATATTGCATGATATAACGGTAGGTCATGTGAACAAAACAAAACGCATACAGTAACACTGCTTGTGAACCATGTATGCTGACCCACGACCTTAACACAGATTTGATGGCCTATTTTTATCATGTTTTCTAGCTCATGTCGCTGATCGTGGTCTCCTCTCAAAATGCAGCCCAATTTATCTGCTTTATCATTTTAAATAATGCAGCTGAGAGGAATTGATGTATATTCTTATAATTTGACGATTATCTTAATCAAATAGTTTGGATTTTCTATGAATTCAAGTTAACTTTGCCAAGGTACAAATGTATGTTATAGTGAACAGTGGAAATATTTGACTAAATGGTAGCTCATGTTTATGTGATGAAAGAAGGAAGTAGACAACATTTTGTTATGAAATGGATGAACAATTTATAGAAGTTGAATATCTATGATTGCGTTCGAAGAGTGATATTGTAATAATTAACAATGACATTTAATTTTACTTAAGTCATGAAAAATTGTTTGTTTCCATTTTTTTTTCATTATAGGGATGTAAAAAATTAGTTGGGAACAATTGCCTTTGAGATTAACTGGTAGATAGACGTTGCGAAAAAGTGTTACTTCACGGAAGTTTGGTAAAGCCATCCAGGACATGTTCCTCATTCTTAGCGTTGAGACCAGTGATTGAAGTTTACCTCGGCCACGATAACCCGGGGATTAGTTTCACAGTTAGTAACAGAATACTTCCCTCGCTGACGAGCTAATATTGGTGTTTAGAATCCTATTAACCTCACTCATAATAACATCTGCTAATTTAGGACACAAACGTATGCAGTTTTATCCGACATGACTTCTGATGTATACCGCGCCTGTATAAGGACTCGATCTGTCAACTGTTTATAACGGAGTGGCTAAGGCAGTTTTATCCGACATGACTTCTGATGTATACCGCGCCTGTATTAGGACTCGATCTGTCAACTGTTTATAACGGAGGGCTAGGCATTTCCGCTGTCTAGACCGCGCCTGTATAGACTCGCTGTCACTGTTTATAACGGAGTGGCTAGCAGTTTTATCCGACATGACTTCTGATGTATACCGCGCCTGTATTAAGGACTCGATCTGTCAACTGTTTATAACGGAGTGGCTAAGGCAGTTTTATCCGACATGACTTCTGATGTATACCGCGCCTGTATAAGGACTCGATCTGTCAACTGTTTATAACGGAGTGGCTAAGGCAGTTTTATCCGACATGACTTCTGATGTATACCGCGCCTGTATTAGGACTCGATCTGTCAACTGTTTATAACGGAGTGGCTAAGGCGAAATTGAAAAGCGTAATGTATAGCTATTATAGCACGACCAAAATGCCATAATGCCATTTTAAACATGTTTTAGCGCAATTGTTCCATCTGGGCAAAACACATCGTGCACTTATGCACAAACCTCACGTTCTCTCATCAGCTATATGCTTTAAAGTGCAGGACAGCTACACGTACGAGATAAAGAACATCCGCGGGACCCATCATATTGTAACTCTTGACATGAATGAACCTGGAAGCACGTCTTGTTATAAGTCGGTAAGATATGCATGCCACTGGAGGATGGTAAAATGATCATATAGAGTCAGATAGTCGAGCAATGCACGCGCAAAGCCGACAATCTTGTTGGTATCTCCTGATTGGACAGATGTAACACCTCGCGCACCTGCCACAAAGGTACGGGGAACCAGATCAGTGTCATAATCTCTACATCGCCGGAATAGTCCAGCCCCTCTCGAATAGCCTGAACAGCACATCAATGAGATCTCCATCGACGCTGCTAATTAATCCAGGACCGCTTAGTCCTTTATCACAACCAGTATACCGATTTACAAATTGTTTGTAAGTAAAAACTCAAGAGATCGGATTAAAACATAGAGGTGATTTCAGCCATAACTGTTATCCTTGAGGTGAGAGCATAACTGTACAGTGTGTGAGAGTGCAAACTGCTCAGGCAATATATAATAGCAGACAAGAAACACTAGGGCCAGCGCTGGTGATATAAAATGACTGATGGTCCGATAATCCTTAAGAAAACGTCTAAAGTTTGGCGAAATTCCATTTGTTTTCTTTCATCCCGCGTTACTGCTGTTTTGAAGGTTCGTATGGGGATTTGTTAGTGCTGTATATTTTCCAACTGATGGCGTTTAGCTGAATGAGAGCGGTTAAAACATACATTCTTAGGACAAATAAATAAAAAGTTCAGTATTTTTCTTCTCCAGAAATCTCGTTACATTAAAATGATAAAAGTTAAGGTATCGATGGCGTTCCCTTTTTATTGCAACGAAAAATAACTTCGTCTTATGAAAATAAATGTTGCTACATTTTCTTTAAACAATTGCCATAATTCAATATTACTTATCATTACCTATTCAGCACCGATCATCAGCCAGCCTAGAAGTAACAGGATATATTTATTCCAATAACGATCCTATTGGGGAAGTATGTACATTTATACTGCGATGAATGCAGTCTAAATATAGAAGGATTCAAAACTAATCATGCTATATTCTGATATATCCAAGAATTTTGCTCTCGTGTTTAGTAATTGAGTAGTAATTATTGGCATTCAAAAAGGATGACCGATCCTAAGAATATATGTGTGATATATTAACTTGTCTGTGCAATAGAACACCTGTGTTTAACAGCCAATAGGGCTCACTGAGGAGATTTACTAACATCTTCTATGATTGCTGGAAAATCTACTGTACCAGAAGTCTGATTGCTGTGCTGTAGAACGAGCCCACAAAATAGCTTCCCAGCCCATGATGGGAGACATAGCTTTGTGTAATTGAATAAATAGTCCATTTCGTACGGATCTCGCCTGAATAAATCGCCCAATTTAGACATAATACGAAAATTGGTCTACCGAAAAAACTTTCCCATAGTTATAAGTCAGGGGTAATGTGTATATAGTGTGATGTCGACTGGTCGTGCGCGGAGACTCAATGTTACAAGGATGTGTCATTAGCACAGCGACACTAGCACACCCTATATCCGGTCTGGGACCTGTCCATCATGCAGCGCGGTGTAACCATCTTCCGGTCATCCGTCCAATCTTCCGGTAATTTGAAGAACTACAACCGTTTTATAGAATTCCGAAGAGGAAACTTCATTTCGGTGTGCGTTCAGTGGATTCATAAATCGCACATTTATGGTGTCAACTGTTTGGTAGTTAAGTGTAGTGCAATTAGTACTGGTAATATTAACAGTCTGTGTGTCTAGCTATCTACTATCCACGAAGTGTTTAATTCAAGCATTCATGTATTCTGTATTTGTGAATAGGTACTGCTTTAATTATTTCGTTTTATGAGTGTAACTTCATATTGTTTTGAGAAAACAACATAATTTTTGCTCACAAAGTGATCACGTCTAAATCGATACCTTCCCGTAAGGGAAATAACCCTATACTAAACAAAGTCAGAACATAAACTGCGATATAGTAATAAACAACGTACGGTTTATAGTATATTATTGTTCTATCAATTACTTTTCAACTGATGTATTGCGGTTAACGTTTTAAACGAATAAGATAAGCAATAACAACCATGAATTTAACGTATAGATATTTACTTCGGTATATTGGGTATATTGCCCATTCTTTGTGCTGGTTATATTAAGTATAGTGCCTATTCTTTGTGCTGGTTAGACTGAGTATATTGCCCATTCTTTGTGCTGGTTAGACTGAGTATAGTTCCTATTCTTTGTGCTGGTTATACTGAGTATAGTTCCTATTCTTTGTGCTGGTTATACTGAGTAAAGTGCCTATTCTTTATACTGGTTATACGTAGTATAGGGCCTATTCTTTGTGCTAGTTAGACTGAGTATAGGACCTATTCTTTATGCTGGTTAGACTGAGTATAGTGCCTATTCTTTGTGCTGGTTAGACTGAGTATAGTGTCTATACTTTGTGCTGGTTAGACTGAGTATAGTGTCTATTCTTTGTGCTGGTTAGAATGAGTATAGTATCTATTCTTTATGCTAGTTAGAATGAGTATAGGACCTATTCTTTATGCTGGTTAGACTGAGTATAGTGCCTATCTTTGTGCTGGTTAGACTGAGTATATTGCCCATTCTTTGTGCTGGTTATACTGAGTATAGTGCCTATTCTTTCACTGGTTTACAGTATTGCCTATTCTTTGTGCTAGTTAGACTGAGTATAGTGACCTATTCTTTGTGCTAGTTAGACTGAGTATAGTGACCTATTCTTTTTGCTGGTTAGACTGAGTATAGTGCCTATTCTTTGTGCTGGTTAGACTGAGTATAGTGCCTATTCTTTGTGCTAGTTAGACTGAGTATAGTGCCTATTCTTTGTGCTGGTTAGACTGAGTATAGTGCCTATTCTTGTGTGCTGTTAAGAGTATAGTCTATTCTTTGTGCTGGTTAGATGAGTATAGTGCCTATTCTTTGTGCTGGTTAGACTGAGTATAGTGCCTATTCTTTGTGCTGGTTAGACTGAGTATAGTGCTATTCTTTGTGCTGGTTAGACTGAGTATTGCCTATTCTTTGTGCTAGTTAGACTGAGTATAGTGCCTATTCTTTGTGCTGGTTAGACTGAGTATAGTGCCTATTCTTTGTGCTGGTTAGACTGAGTATAGTGCCTATTCTTTGTGCTGGTTAGACTGAGTATAGTGTCTATTCTTTGTGCTGGTTAGACTGAGTATAGTGCCTATTCTTTGTGCTGGTTAGACTGAGTATAGTGTCTATTCTTTGTGCTGGTTAGACTGAGTATAGTGCCTATTCTTTGTGCTGGTTAGACTGAGTATAGTGCCTATTCTTTGTGCTGGTTAGACTGAGTATAGTGCCTATTCTTTGTGCTGGTTAGACTGAGTATAGTGCCTATTCTTTGTGCTGGTTAGACTGAGTATAGTGCCTATTCTTTGTGCTGGTTAGACTGAGTATAGTGTCTATTCTTTGTGCTGGTTAGACTGAGTAAGTGCTATTTTTTGCTGTTAGACTGAGTATAGTGCCTATTCTTTGTGCTGGTTAGACTGAGTATAGTGCCTATTCTTTGTGCTGGTTAGACTGAGTATAGTGCCTATTCTTTGTGCTGGTTAACTGAGTATAGTGCCTATTCTTTGTGCTGGTTAGACTGAGTATAGTGCCTATCTTTGTGCTGTTAACTATAGTGCTTGTGCTGGTTGACTAGTTAGTGCTATTCTTTGTGCTGTTAGACTGAGTATAGTGTCTATTCTTTGTGCTGTTAACTGAGTTGTGCTATTCTTTGTGCTGGTTAGACTGAGTATAGTGTCTATTCTTTGTGCTGGTTAGACTGAGTATAGTGTCTATTCTTTTGCTGCTAGTTAGACTGTAGTACTGAGTGTCCTATTCTTTTGCTGTACTGTATGTGTATCTTTGTGGTTAGACTGAGTATAGTGTCTATTCTTTGTGCTGGTAGACTGAGTTAGGCTATCTGGTTAACTGAGTATAGTGCCTATTCTTTGTGCTAGTTAGACTGAGTATAGTGCCTATTTCTTTGTGCTGGTTAGACTGAGTATAGTGTCTATTCTTTGTGCTGGTTAGACTGAGTATAGTGCCTATTCTTTGTGCTGGTTAGACTGAGTATAGTGCCTATTCTTTGTGCTGGTTAACTGAGTATAGTAGTGCCTATTTTTTGTGCTAGTTAACTGAGTATAGTGTCTATTCTTGTGCTGGTTATACTGAGTATAGTGTCTATCTTTGTGCTGGTTAACTGAGTATAGTGTCTATTCTTTGTGCTGGTTAGTACTGAGTATAGTGCCTATTCTTTGTGCTGGTTAGACTGAGTATAGTGCCTATTCTTTGTGCTGTTAGACTGAGTATAGTGCTATTCTTTGTGCTGGTTATACTGAGTATAGTGTCTATTCTTTGTGCTGGTTAGACTGAGTATAGTGCCTATTCTTTGTGCTGGTTAGACTGAGTATAGTGTCTATTCTTTGTGCTGGTTATACTGAGTATAGTGCCTATTCTTGTGCTGGTTGACTGAGTATAGTGCTATTCTTGTGCTGTTAGACTGAGTATAGTGCCTATTCTTTGTGCTGGTTAACTGAGTATAGTGTCTATTCTTTGTGCTAGTTAGACTGAGTATAGTGTCTATTCTTTGTGCTGGTTAGACTGAGTATAGTGCCTATTCTTTGTGCTGGTTAGACTGAGTATAGTGTCTATTCTTTGTGCTGGTTAGACTGAGTATAGTGCTTACTGAGTATATGCTACTTTGTTTGGTATATAGTTGTCTGTGTCTATTCTTTGTGCTAGTTAGACTGAGTAAGTGCTATTCTTTGTGCTGTGACTGAGTATAGTGTCTATTCTTTGTGCTGTTAGACTGAGTATAGTGTCTATTCTTTGTGCTGGTTAGACTGAGTATAGTGTCTTATTCTTTGTGTAGTTACTGAGTTAGACTGAGTAAGTGTCTATTCTTTGTGCTAGTTAGACTGAGTAAAGTGTCTATTCTTTGTGCTAGTTAGACTGAGTAAAGTGTCTATTCTTTGTGCTGGTTAGACTGAGTATAGTTCTATTCTTTGTGCTGGTTAGACTAGTATAGTGTCTATTCTTTGTGCTGGTTAGACTAAGTATAGTGTATTCTTTGTGCTGTTAGACTGAGTATAGTGCCTATTCTTTGTGCTGGTTATACTGAGTATAGTGCCTATTCTTTGTGCTGGTTATACTGAGTAAAGTGCCTATTTTTGTGCTGGTTATACTGAGTAAAGTGCCTATTTTTTGTGCTGGTTAGACTGAGTAAAGTGCCTATTTTTGTGCTGTTGACTGAGTAAGTGCTATTTTTGTGCTGGTTAGACTGAGTATAGTGCCCATTCATTGTGCTGGTTAGACTAAGCCCATTCTTTTGCTGGTTGGAGCTTCAAATGCAACTCCAGTGTATGATAATTTCACTGCTTTGCTATTATTTCTGTTCAGCTACAGCGATAACAGTTTACAAGACGGATCCCCAGCGATCTGATGAACTCATGAACTCATTATGAACTTCATCTATATTTGTTTCAATGTGTAATTATAGATATGTTTTAACAACCCTTGATTACATATACAATTACCACGTCCTGTGACGAAGGTCGATAATCGCCTAGTGGTATGTACATGATGTACGTTATTTCCTACGAAATATGATTATATGATACCCAGTCCATGATATCACAACATCAACACAATGTACACGCTCTCTCTCCACATATATATCTGGTGGTGTGGTGTGATGCTTATCCTCTTCTCTTTCGAAATTGGATTTCGAACATAAAGATATATTTGGCGTCATCATTGAAGCAGACATTCTCAATCTTTCGAAGACGTTTTGAAATGATGCACACTTCATATCAATTCATTTTTTATTTATTTTGCTCGTATCTGATCAATTTTGTAGTTTTGGCAAGGTTTAAGTTAATGTTGTCCAGTTATTAACCATTTGCAAAACCTAAAGTTTCAGTTCAACTATATAATTGAACCCTGTATAACTATAATGTCATATATAACGTAGGTCAAATATATATCTGAAGTCACAGCATTAATAACACTCCATTTTAATGCCACTGTTTGGGGATAAACTGCTGATAAATACCGCGGATTAAATGTTGGCAAGCCTTTAAAGTTGCTAAACAACATGCGTACATTACAATCTCGTGCAGGAAGAATTCAAATACCAAAATAATACCGGCACATATTTGCTGGATTGTTCATATGACTATGTTAACGGACGGGGAACTCCCTTCACCGGTTCTCGCTCATTAATAACTTTCATTGCAACCCAAAATGCGGCCTGGTAAAGCCTGAATTTGTGTACTTCCAGAAATATTTTAACATTCTATCGTTTAATTTGATTGAAATCCTCATGTATTACAAACGTAATCTCCCTTTGGATCAAAACCGCATTTAGTGCTTTCATTAAATGTCATATTTCCATTATGAATTCCGATCTAGAAACTACATTTTTTTTGAATTACTAAAATTATTTTCTATTTTCTATTAGGAGGATTATTCGAATGGCGGAAATGGTGATGTGCAGCGGCGTCCCCTAGAGATTTTTACTAAGGGGAGATAATATCGTAATATTTTACTATAGACTCCCAGAGTGAGCTTCGTCATGATCGTGTGAAACGGATCACATAAGACAGTATGTAGTAGGTCTTATAGTTATATCTGTACTTAAAGAAGGAATGATATCATTTGAATAGAAAACCTAGCTTTTTTGATACTTTGATATTGATTCTCGCATTTAAGATATTAACAGAATATTAATATTTAATATTATCATTAAGTGTATTTAACATTATATATATTTAACCATAATTTGTAGTAGTAACTTCTTCAAAATATATTTTCATGTTTTCTCATGAACTAAAAAGAACGAAAAGATATGAAATTTCTTATTGATAACCAGTTTGACAAGTAATACTTTTTATACTCTACGATTTATCAAACATTTATTCGAGCAAGTCTAAAACTAAATGTCTGCTTAATACTGATAATTGGTGATATAACAAGTGGCATAGTCGAACGTTTTGAATATTTGATTTTCAAAATAATGCTCTGATTATTAAACCGTTAATTGCCCTATACATTCTGCTTTCGTTTTGAAGTTGAAACCATAAAATTGAAGAAAAAATACCATAGACGAGATAACAAAATAGAATGCCAAAGATAGGTGGAGTCTTAGACATCGTCCTTCGTGAACCATTCGTTCATTTCAGCTGATTTTATTGAGCAAAATTCAGAAAAATGTTTTACGAGGAAAAGTACAAATCGTATGATCTCTGATGAATGTTACTGTGTGTTCGCTTGATTACACAACTACCAGGCAGTCCAACTAACAGCAGGGAGCTAATGGGTATTGGTATAGCCATCTCCACATCTTATAAAACTACAGTAAAATACATTCGTTAAATACACATTTCTCTAATAAGATGTGCGGGGCAGGATGTCGTATATTGGAGATATCTAGATCTACTGACATTAAAATTCGTCCTAAATGACGCCAGCTAAGATTTATAAATACATTTCACTCGATAACAGAAATTGTTCATTGTCTAGTTTGGCCTGGTCTGAGCTTTTTTCTGACTCCTACTTAAATTTAATTCCGAGACGTAACAGGCAATGGTATCACTTTATTTGATGTTTCTGACTAAGGATTTGTGTGTGATGTACTGTACAACGATTCACAGTACGTATATAAGGCAGGGGTATGCAATAGTAATACCAGTAAAATTATACCACGTAAGTTAAAGCTTAGATCTAACCCTGATAAGATGATTTTAAATTCGTGTTCTTTATAATTATATTATATAAAAATGTGTCGCTAATGGTCACATCATGTTTAAGTGTTTTGGAATAACTCTAAATAGCTTAAGGATATGTATTCTCCTATCTTCATTATGAGAAAATCGTAAGATCCTGATGAGGCTTTGGTTTTGGTTTATCAAGCTTATCAACAGCCATGGTCATTTGAGGACGGGCTCCCCTATGTGCAATGTGTTTCCTTTGTGAATGACTGACCGTATGTTGGGAGGCTGCGGTATATTTTTGTGGTGTCTCCTTGTAATAGTGTGTTTCGGGAGACTGTGGTATATTTGTGTAATGCCTCCATGTAATAGTGTGTTTCGGGAGAATGCGGTATATTTGTGTTGTGTCTCCTTGTGACAATGTGCTTTGGGAGACTGCGGTTTATTTATTTGGTGTCTCCTTGTAATAGTGTGTTTTGGGAGACTGCGATACATTTTTGTAGTGTCTCTTTTTGATAGTGTCTTTCGGTAGGCTGCGGTATATTTGTGCGGTGTCTCCTTGTGATAGTGTGTTTCAGGAGACAGCGGTACATTAGTGTGGTGTCTCTTTTTTGTTAGTGTGTTTTGGGAGACTGCGGTATATTTGTGTGGTGTTTCCTTGTGATACTGTGTTTCGGGAGACTGCAGTATATTTGTGTGGTGTCTCTTTTTTGATAGTGTCTTTCGGTAGGCTGCGGTATATTTGTGCGGTGTCTCCTTTTGATAGTGTGTTTCGGGAGACTGCGGTATATTTGAGTGGTGTCTATTTGTAATAGTGTGTTTTGGCAGACTGCGGTATATTTGTGTGGTGTCTTCTTGTTAATGGTGTATTTCGGGAGACTGTGGTATGCTACTGTTGTGTCTCCTTGTGATAGTGTTTTTTAAGAGATTGTGGTATGTTGCTCATTGTGATAGTGTGTTTTGGAAGGCTGTGGTATGGTATGGTGTTGTGTCTCCTTGTGATAGTGTGTTTTTGTGAGGCTGCCATATGTTAGTGTTGTACCTCCTTGTGTCTCCTTGTGACAATGGAATTCTTCTCTTTTGATAGTGCTATTTCGCTGAATCATTGGGCCGAAATATATCATGACGTCGTCACGAGTGGTCATGTCACGATCTATACTGCGCGACTCGAGACCAAAACTAATAAAAATAGTTCCAATGCTAAATGATCAATTACATACATTTTCGCTTCGCTTCGAAAATGTGGTTCGATATTTACTGAGCATTTCTCGATCCTAATAGTCTTTTTCAAAGTCTTTCAATCACAGTTTTTCTTCCTCATGCACTATAGACTCTATAGAGCTGAAAATAATGATAGCGTTGTAAGCCCTCATCAATAAAATATTGACGTTTCAAAAAATCAACAACCTACCGCAGACTCCATTGTCATCCAAGATATCAACACAGATAACTTCCAAACATGGCTTCATCTATTAATATTTTACATCCGTTTACTTAGTAAATACATGTTAATGTTTCAAGGACGCTCACGGCACTGAAAACCATACTAAAAACATCCCACGGTTCTATAACCTATAATTTATCTTGAATCTAGCTTTCAAAAAGGAATATATTGAAATACAATATACCAACATAGAATAAGTGTATTAATTTCACGCCTGATTGAGTGGATGTACACAGCTAATTTATCTCAATATCATAATTATGTGTGAATGCTAGAAGGTGCGATATTTTGTGTACATTTCATTTAAGGAAAAACCGATGTGCACATATCACATGATACTTATTATCATGTGATTCTTGTTTTTTATGTTTAAAGTAGCAACCTGCAAATAAATGATTCATATTGTTTGAAATAGGTTTTAAAGGTCAGACGCCACATGTACAGTTCATGCAAGCGATCAACCCAGACTGGTATTAAGTCTTATTTTCTATACAGTATATCAAAGAAAACGATGGTGTTCTAAATTACATAGGTCTGTAAACTGTATATAAGGCTAATCTCATAGACAAGATTCCGTGTGTTACTATCCTGCAGACATCGTTTACGATATACATATATTATGCATTTAGTCTGGCTACCAACAGTACATATCCGGGTTAAAGCGCGCATGAAATATGACTTTTGAGCTCCTAGTTTATTGAATCACTTTAGATAACAATGACGACAAAATAACAACAAACGATTAATTCCAACTCTGTCATGTTTTTGAAGAAATCAATTACGTCTGTTTACAATGCAATAAGTGCGCACAAAGAGGAGTTTGTTTGGCTGTAGTACGGGTGCAATTGCGGACGGACACGAGATCTTAAATCTGTCGATGTCTTGGCGAGAGTGATAATATATTGGTAGTACGGGTCGTAAGACAGGAAGCCAAACAAGGAGAGCTTTGTTGCCAGTTAAATTGTTATATTGTTGTTGGTAATTGTCAATTAATCAGTGTCAAAGAGAAAAAATTAGTTTAAAGTACACACGTCTTCTTTTTGCGTTCGTCAAACTTGACGTCATAAGGAGTCCAATCGGGTACATGTTACTTCAAATCAGGATAATACAACTGTCTATTCTGGTTTGAAATGCAATTTGTTCTAGTTAATATAACAAATAAATATGGTTAATGTTTACGTCTAATTAAAATCACAATCATTAGTGATTTTTGTTACATATTGCAAGCTTTACTGGTCTCAGGTGTTTTAGCGCAGTCTTCCAATATCATTAATTACGATTTTACAACATCTTCACTAGTTGTACGTGCTACACATGTTAACATATAGACTGTTGTAACAAACGAAGAGAAATTATCTCTAAATACCATTAGGAATGCTTTGATAAGTAGTTCACTGGGTAACCTCTAGAATAATTTTATTTAAGTCACGTTATATTTCTTACATTCACAAAACTTTTTCATTTCCTGAACTATTCAGTAAAGATTAGCTAGATGGAAAAAAACAAGCTGACAGAATGTAAATATAAACCTAAACAATGTTTACGCCTTCATTCAGTAAGGATGCTCGACAGAACGGTTACTTAATAAGTTCCTCTGCACATCCTTAACACTGTTAACTAATTTATCTAATTTCCAAAAGAATGTGTAAATACAAAATCTACAATGTAGAAGTTGTGGTTGGGTTTTCATTGCCTGGATGCAAAAGAGAAATTTGTTTGATTTGTTGTATAACATTTTGGTTAATGCTGAAGATACATATTTCTACATAAAACGTGAAAATCAAACTACCCTTTGATGTGCACTGAAGATTGTAAACGCTTCTATTAACTTGACTAATTTAAATACCTCTCTATTCTGTACCAACCTCAGACTTAATATGTTTAATTCTTTATCTGCATTAAAGCTTCTTTTGAATATGACTGGCATGCAAACCTATTAACTTTCTGTTTTTGCTTCTAATATATTTGAGAAGAACAAATTAAGAAATAATTAACGCATGTGTTATTTTGAATGAACACGTGTTTCATATAGATATTTATGGTATGATGAAAAATCGTATGATCCTGATGTTACAATGTTGCATAGTCCATAAAAGATTTTTCTTGATTACGTTTCACAATTAATTGGAAAATATAAGTATACGCTTATTCTTTTATTTGTATCCATATTACTGAAGTAAACTAGCAGACATATATTCAACTCGTTAGTAGCATGCCAGCTCATAAATGCTTCCAGTATTCGCCAATCAAACGCATTTAGCAGCTTATTTCATGGATAATATAATATATATTGCAATAGTATACGATTCGTGAAAGACCTTCAAAATAATGCTTATCTTAATTAAACTACAGAAATAGTTCTTGGTGATAGCCATGTGTTGTTGCATATACAGATGGCAAAAAGCAATGCAAAATGTTTAAAGAGCTGAAAGAAAGGTTTTATGTACTTTTTAAGTAAATGATAGTATGCAATGCCCTCACTAGTTTCCTAAAATTGATAACACAAATATGGTAGCTTATTGAGAAATGTAAAAAAGTTTCCATTGTATTATTCTTCAAGCTCTGTATATTTTTCCAATATCAGCACAAACGAATATTAACCAGATGGTGTATAGTTTTCGGTTTTTCTAACAAAAACAAATAAAAAATTATAAAGGATCTAGAGACAAGTGGAAAGAAATAACATATGCCACTCAATATCTTTCCTGAAATTAATGAAAAGGGGAAAGAATAATATAGCTCTTCTACGAATTCCATTTTCACAGTTTATGATTTTCATTTCATTGTAACTTCATTGATAAACATCCTGTAGCAGTTGAATATCCTCGCAATCGAATACGCAAAATTAACCTTGTGGTTAACCCTCAACGGAAGGTTACGTTATTGTAGATGTCTTTGAATAGCTTTCTAATATTGACTTCCTGAGTTACCATCTTTATAGGACTATTTAGACTGGTTAGGAGCAGATTATATACTTTCCGCATTGGACATATATGTATTCGGAGGCAGCCATTTAACGTCATGTACATCTATTGATCATTTGTTAAGTTTGTTATCTTCATAGTTTTCTAGGGAAAAATAGTTTGCAGGGAAATAACTTTGCGGTGATCCCTTGTTGGCTCGGAGGAAAATAATTATATTCTTAATGTGGTTGAATGACATTGTATTAAGTTTTAACAAGATTACGTTCTGAGTTCAGCTCCCAAGGGAAGAATTTGTAATTGCTTTCTTTTGATTCATTGGACGAAATAAAAGACAATTTGATGCTTTGTTGTACAAGTTTATCTTCGCAATGCAAATAAGAACAAAATAGATTTATTTCCTCTTGTCGAGATTCTATATTATCAGTTCCATGACATGGTGTACCCAAAGGAGATCTTACCAGTTGTGACTGAGGAGGTGGTCCTGAGCAGCAATGATGATATCTACATTCTCTCCAGCAAAGGACAAGGCAAGGCGCGTGGATCCCTGCTGTTGCCTAGCAACCTGCGACGAAGCCATTCTTTGTTTTCTCTTTTTACATTGGTGCCTTGGAAACTCTATCCTTTATGATGAAATTAACTACCAATATTATGGAATGATGAACCTACAAGGTACCAGAACTCAATTATATTTTGAAAATGATCTTTCCGCGTTGGCTCGTGTATTGATTGGGATCGGTAACCTACACTGATAGCGCCCGCCATTTCGACAATATTTACGTTCATGCCATTCCAATAGACGTCTAATATAACACAAAACACGGACGATACCGACAAGCCACACACAAAACAAATGTACATCCGTCCACTACAGCAAATTAAACATTAGGCAATGGTGGTTTAATAAGATTGAATTGCAAAATGCTGAAATAAAACATATATTTTAATGGACCTGATTCGGAGTTATTCGATTCAGATTTAATTACTAAGTTGATAATGGAGTTGGTTTTTATCTTAGAGTCCTCTCTAGGATTTTAATCCCGTGTTTAGTTTAAAGTTATATGTGCTGCCAAAAATAATTTATTTACATCAATAGTGAAGTGAAAAGAGTATATACGGTGAGACCACGAAGCCAAATTTTGGTCTACAATTTCATTATATATTTTTACAATGTTTTTAGTCATTATAAAGTAACTTCTGCAGGTATGTTTTCATTTAAATTTATTTAAGGCATAAAAACAACAATTTTTCAGTACAAATTTCTGTGTTATAACTAAAGTTTAAAAGTCATCTGAAGCCATTTGAATGGTTTTTACAGCTTTATTCATTAAACCTTATGGTTTTTAATAAATCAATGATGAAACAATAGCATGTCAAAATTATCGCCCAGTTACGGCGCATATAACTTTAAAACTCTATTACATTGCGATGCATTTTGGCCATGGTATTGGCAAAATTCGAGAGAAGTATTAAATAGCGATGAACAAAGTAAGTCATTAACTATTTGTGTTATGTGAAACTATGGAAATACTGTTATTTCTGTGCTGTGTTAATTTCTGTTTATTGGCCTTTTTAGACCAATGAAACATAAATGATAACACAGCACATATATATAAAAAGAATCAGTAACAAAGAAGGTGAAGGCCGTTTTTGAAACTTCCTAATTATGGCGTCAATATTCTGTTTTTATCGAGTATTTGTTTACTTGTCAGACCAACCCTTACCAATTCCGACCATGTTTATGTTGGTCTATGAAATAAACAAATAAAGATATGTTTATTCAATACAGATGCCCATTTTTCCAATAACTACGTAATACGATATGTCACGTTAGTATTCAAACTCTGTCAATAATTCTAAAATACAAAATACAATCATTCAATGTGTTCATTTGCGTGCCATGGATCGTCCATTCAAACGTTACATCAGCGTGTCAGCTTTTACTTTCGTGAGGTGCACACTTAATAACTCGGAGTATATCACACACAGAATGTCAACTGACACAAAGACAGTCTTACCAAGGATTTACGGTCACGCCGTGGAGACACAAAGACGAACTGCAAGTATGTATGTATTTAGTCCGTCGAGTGGAAACACCTAATTCAACTGTCAATCTGTGGTCGGTAATGGAACATGTAATGATATGAAGTGGTTTTGTATAAAAACACATACAAACCAGTGTGTTAGACCACAGCCGTCCCTCCTCTCGCTCCCCCGTGAACATGTACCATTCATAAGCCAGTGTAATAATGTATGTGGTTTAGGGAACGACATCAAAGAGAGCTGGAATTTTATGTCTCTCAAGTCTTCATAAAACTTCATCATTGGGTATTAGAAGTGGAATCAAGCGATACACAGGATAGACATCTGAATAGGGATTTCTTTGGATGTTTTATTTAATCCTCGTGTATCCATGTGATGACTGATCTAATATATACAAATCAGTGTGTCTATCTACGTCATGAACGTAATCTGGGAGATAAGCAGGAGTAGAATATATATTCAGATATACCACTGGGGTTATGGGAACAGGTCAGCCCGCCCCCTCCCCCGGAGTTACTCAAAATCACATTTGTATACACAGAAAATAAATATATATTTAATGAGCTTTAAAGACCTTGTCTATGATATCATCGAACTAGTTTTTATGTCAGGCTCCATATGGTAAGACTAAATGGCTCTTTGATGACAGTACATAGCTATATAGTTCGCCTTCAAGTCTGTTTTTCTGCCATTTACTCTGCAATAAAATATTAACAATTGTCGAACATGACATGAGGTCTTTCGGCAAAATCATATGTAATGTGCTAGCATGCTAACCATTGAATAATAATGTCATTTTTACTAAAACGCAGGAGGAATTTGATCTTCAAGAACAAATAGTGCAATGTTGCAGGATCCACTATATTTACATGTCAGAGATTATATCAATCCGCTAAACCGCTAAGTAATCTCTGACCAAGTGTTTTGACTTCTTGTGAAGTTGTCGTTATCGATAATGAGAAATAGATTTCCTTTAACATGAACACTGGTTTATTTCTTTATCATTGAATACAAGTGGAGCATTGTATATAGTATGATACCGGCCATTATGGAGAACTAACATGAAAGCCTGCCAATTCAAATCCAAAACAATGAGCGGAAATCCAGTCATTCATGTAAAAAAGAAACCGATTGGTGGTGTGGTGATGCGGAAATGCTTCGAAGCTATCAAGTATTCCGGCATCTGGCGAGGTATGGTCTGGTCCATTCTTCCTGTGGGTCAATGAAAAAGTCCCTGAGGGTCGCTAACAATCCCCACAGGGTGTCATATCGGTACAAAACATGCAAGGTTCAGTGCACGGTCGAGAGACCAGTACGGACTATCTCGTTAATACCGCGCTATTGCTTGGATTAACTCCCTTGTCAGTTAATGAGCACCACCATTTTAAGTGTCGGGATATATTGATAACGAAATGATTAAAAATAGTCATTCAGTAGAGTAATCTGACAGTGATTACCTTTGATTCATTCGTATGATAACGTTATTTTGTTGTGCTATATCGCCTTATTGTAAAATATATATTTAAAATTTGATGATTGTGCAATTATGTTTTAGGATACTTGTGGTTTTTTTCCTCTGTCACACATTTGTTAGAAAATAAAAATATAAAATCGCACGTGTTCACAATATTAACAATAGACTGTTCTATAAGAGAATGGCCAGTTGTTCCTTCGCGTGTCCACATGAAGTGATATTGGTCATTGGTGTTCTCCGGTCGAGTGAACAAGTTCCCTCCTTTGTAGACTCGCCCAAGTAGACAGATTTCTATAATAACGATGTATATTAACGGTCCTTCGTACCACACACATCGCTTCTGTTGCTATGCTTACATGGTCTGGTCGATTAAAGTTTATTCGATACAATTGGTGCAATAATGATATGTTATGGAAAAGACGGGTATAAAAAGGACAGCGGGCCTTGTTTGTATATCCACGCTCCATAAATTACTTAATGTCGTTTAATAATCCGATGATACTGTTGATGTGAAATAATCAGGTATAATAGTACCTGGAGGCTTTACCTGTAGTACCTGGGGACTGTAAAACAACAGTACATACAGTTAGACTCATCGATGACAGTAAACTCATATTGATTAAACTATCACATCAAAATTACTTTATTGAAGGAGCTATTCACTCACAAGATCCCTTAATGTTTGTTTGTTCTGAGTTCATCACTTGATTAGATATCTTTAAAAATAGATCTAATGCAAATTGGTCCCCCTAAATGTTGACATGTTCGTCGTTCAACACGACAGAAGTTGGATCCCGTTGTCAGTTAACCTTTTGACAGCACAGTTCCGGAAAATCACGTATAGAATATGCATTCGATAACATCTGTCCTAGCCAGCTTATATTTTATATCATTATAAATTATTTATAAATCAATAATGATGTAGTGTTTCCACGAATTGATTGGCATCAATAACTGTTCGGTACATACATGTGTGTGTGTGTTCCTGTTCAAGTGACGAAGGCCTCAATCATAAACATGAGTACAATAGTACTTACTACCAATTATTCTGAAACCATACAACTCTGTCATAAAATGAAGCCAGGCAAGGTTAGGGAATACTTAAGCCATTTCCTTAATACGGAGTATAATTAATAAAATTTATAAACCACAGTAAAAACATTGGCAATACATATATATGCAATATATAATATGTACTTATCCGACTTTTTTCAGTTTAGGCCAACCGGTACCAGTAGATAAAGATATATATGCGCTAAAGAACGATTGTGCGTCTAACACATGCACACTTATTAAAAAAAACATTAATGGAAACGCGAAGCGTAACGTCAAGTGGGTGAACCCATTCAAGAGCACAAACATCTCGAGTAGCAACATCTATGTAAATGAAATACGGTTTTAAAATGTGTCTCTACAAAATTAATGGCTCCATTGGCATAAAGGTTCTCTTTTTGGTCTAAGAGAGCATTATCGGATACCTTCGTGCAGAACTCAACAATACCATTGTTTCAGGTTGCACTTAATCCCGTTGACTTGTAGCTATTTTTGCTATCTGAAATATGTTTCTTGCCTATTATAAGTACAGCGTTTTAACATTAGATAGAACTGGGAGATGTTGTTTTGAGTGACAACCGTACAGAACTTCACAGAATCGGAATGATTCATTTACAATAAATAGCTTTAGACATATCTCTGAGCCGAGACTTTAAGTCGCCTTGACGTTTGTTCTCATACATCAAATATGGGGAAAACCTCGAGGAAAAGACGGCCAACGAATAAGCTTCAAAGAAGCAATTACTGTAAGTGTTTTCACTTTTAATAAGGGATAAGAGAAGGAATTACAAGGAATTAAAATGTGTAATTACTATGACAACTCTATCAATTATGTCGAATGCTGTATAACGCAATGGATTTATAATTAGCTTGTTGGAGTTATCGGACGTCAACACTTCAAATATGTTTGTAGATGCACTGAGGCCATGGGACACGTGCAAGGCTTAGAGTAGTTATTGTTTGACAATGGAGAGGTACAATGTACTTCAGATCAGAAATCGTATATTGCAAACCATTTTATTTTTCGTGAGATAAAACATTTCGCGTGATATCTCGAAAGCGAATAAAAATGTTAGGCGAATAATTGTACATATGAATGCAGTACTGAAAAGTCCTTGGTCGCGAATTCTTGTTTCGCGAACACGCCAGTTAAACACATCGAAGACATGCAAAATGTAGCGGTTTGTAGTGGTATCTGCTTTCGATGTTTAGCTCCAATGTGTATTTGCTGATCACCGTGTATTATTTATGTTGGCACAAGTTTTGAGGACGGCCCAAAACATGTTTGTACATCAATGTACCTTGTAAACATATAATTAGCTTAGAAACCTCCATCCTCTTATTTATATATGGTTCTCTGTTCATGATGGTCAATACTGCTGATTAGGATATCTGGTATACTAGATAGTAAAGCGATGAAGATAAGGCCATATGCATATTAAAATCAAATTTCCCTGAATCATCTTACAAAATTAATCATTATGTAATAAAGCAGCTGTGTCCTACACATAATGTATCTGTCTGACTATTGTTATATATCTATCCATCAATTTTGATACATGGTCATATTTAACATTAATGATCGAGTGAAAACTAAAAACCTGTAGTTTGACGATCACTGACCCATGTAATTTGTTATTAATTTAACAAAATAACACTCGCCTTATACAGTTTCTGTTGTTGACTTGGGTCGAGGGCAACAGATGATTTGTTGGACCCGAAAGACGATCTTCGCGAGTTATTATTATTTACTTACTATACTATACTATTGAAAGTTTTTGTAAATTCAGTATTTGAATTCGCCAAAAGACATTCTTCGCGAACTTGATTTGATACTTAAATTAATAGCCACGAAAGACCATTGGTTTGCTGTAACCTTAGACGAAACTCTTACCGAGAAAGTGTTATGTATTTATATATAATCAAAATAACTGTAAAATATTTCTCCAACAAGCTATGGATTAGTCATTTCTAATTTCTATACCTGTACCAATCGTGTGGGCTGTATTAGGCTCATTAATTAGGCGTAGCTATCTCTAAAGCTACGGTAGGCATAGCACAACAACCAATGATGACGAAACATTGAGGGGATATCTCACACGATTAACGTTCCCTCTCGTGTGGGAATAGTTTGTTCTTTTCGAAATGCGTTTTTTGCCTAATCACAACAAACACCGAAGCCTCGGTTAAAGAGAATCCTATAAATTGACCTAGATTTACATAGAAATACATTATCTTAGGCACTGCCAGCGATATACGAACATAATTGA